>NC_086444.1:1179907653-1179938394 GCF_028390025.1 Pseudophryne corroboree
AGAAGAGAGCATTGCGCAGTAATGAGTAGAAGAGAGCACTGCGGAGTAATGAGTAGAAGAGAGCATTGCGCAGTAATGAGTAGAAGAGAGCATTGCGCAGTAATGAGTAGAAGAGAGCATTGCGCAGTAAGGAGTAGAAGAGAGCATTGCGCAGTAATGAGTAGAAGAGAGCATTGCGCAGTAAGGAGTAGAAGAGAGCATTGCGCAGTAATGAGTAGAAGAGAGCATTGCGCAGTAATGAGTAGAAGAGAGCATTGCGCAGTAAGGAGTAGAAGAGAGCATTGCGCAGTAAGGAGTAGAAGAGAGCATTGCGCAGTAATGAGTAGAAGAGAGCATTGCGCAGTAATGAGTAGAAGAGAGCATTGCGCAGTAAGGAGTAGAAGAGAGCATTGCGCAGTAAGGAGTAGAAGAGAGCATTGCGCAGTAATGAGTAGAAGAGAGCATTGCGCAGTAATGAGTAGAAGAGAGCATTGCGCAGTAATGAGTAGAAGAGAGCATTGCGCAGTAATGAGTAGAAGAGAGCATTGCGCAGTAATGAGTAGAAGAGAGCATTGCGCAGTAAGGAGTAGAAGAGAGCATTGCGCAGTAAGGAGTAGAAGAGAGCATTGCGCAGTAATGAGTAGAAGAGAGCATTGCGCAGTAAGGAGTAGAAGAGAGCATTGCGCAGTAATGAGTAGAAGAGAGCATTGCGCAGTAATGAGTAGAAGAGAGCATTGCGCAGTAATGAGTAGAAGAGAGCATTGCGCAGTAAGGAGTAGAAGAGAGCATTGCGGAGTAATGAGTAGAAGAGAGCATTGCGCAGTAATGAGTAGAAGAGAGCATTGCGCAGTAATGAGTAGAAGAGAGCATTGCGCAGTAATGAGTAGAAGAGAGCATTGCGCAGTAATGAGTAGAAGAGAGCATTGCGCAGTAATGAGTAGAAGAGAGCATTGCGCAGTAAAGAGTAGAAGAGAGCATTGCGCAGTAATGAGTAGAAGAGAGCATTGCGCAGTAATGAGTAGAAGAGAGCATTGCGCAGTAATGAGTAGAAGAGAGCATTGCGGAGTAATGAGTAGAAGAGAGCATTGCGCAGTAAGGAGTAGAAGAGAGCATTGCGCAGTAATGAGTAGAAGAGAGCATTGCGCAGTAATGAGTAGAAGAGAGCATTGCGGAGTAATGAGTAGAAGAGAGCATTGCGCAGTAATGAGTAGAAGAGAGCATTGCGCAGTAAGGAGTAGAAGAGAGCATTGCGCAGTAATGAGTAGAAGAGAGCATTGCGCAGTAATGAGTAGAAGAGAGCATTGCGCAGTAATGAGTAGAAGAGAGCATTGCGGAGTAATGAGTAGAAGAGAGCATTGCGCAGTAAGGAGTAGAAGAGAGCACTGCGCAGTAATGAGTAGAAGAGAGCACTGCGCAGTAAGGAGTAGAAGAGAGCACTGCGGAGTAATGAGTAGAAGAGAGCACTGCGCAGTAAGGAGTAGAAGAGAGCACTGCGGAGTAATGAGTAGAAGAGAGCATTGCGCAGTAAGGAGTAGAAGAGAGCATTGCGGAGTAATGAGTAGAAGAGTGCATTGCGCAGTAAGGAGTAGAAGAGAGCACTGCGCAGTAATGAGTAGAAGAGAGCATTGCGCAGTAATGAGTAGAAGAGAGCATTGCGCACAAGTGAGTGGAACAGAGCATTGCACGCTAGTGAGCGGAACAGAGCATTGCACGCTAGTGAGCGGAACAGAGCATTGCACACTAATGAGTGGAACAGAGCATTGCACACTAATAAGTGGAACAGAGCATTGCACGCTAGTGAGCGGAACAGAGCATTGCACGCTAGTGAGCGGAACAGAGCATTGCACGCTAGTGAGCGGAACAGAGCATTGCACGCTAGTGAGCGGAACAGAGCATTGCACGCTAGTGAGCGGAACAGAGCATTGCACACTAATGAGTGGAACAGAGCATTGCACACTAATAAGTGGAACAGAGCATTGCACACTAATGAGTGGAACAGAGCATTGCACGCTAGTGAGCGGAACAGAGCATTGCACACTAATGAGTGGAACAGAGCATTGCACACTAATAAGTGGAACAGAGCATTGCACGCTAGTGAGCGGAACAGAGCATTGCACGCTAGTGAGCGGAACAGAGCATTGCACGCTAGTGAGCGGAACAGAGCATTGCACACTAGTGAGTGAAACAGAGCTTTGAGACAGTTAGGGTGGAATGCCCCACAGACCTTCAGTTACTTATCACTAATATAATAATTGTCTCGTTAGTACTTACCATATGCTACAATGATAGATTTTACCCAAATACACAATACAATAGCAAGTTAGCGGTAAGTGTTCCAGCATTATAAGCACAGATCTAAATGTGTATGTTTGTCCATATGCTCCTAGACCGCCCCTATCAGCGTGCTTAGTAAGTTATTATTATTATAATTATTATTATTACATTTTATTTATAAGGCGCCACAAGTGTTTCGCAGCGCCGTACAAAGAACTGTACAGGGAGATAAAACTCAGCATTACCGTAAATAAATAACAGAAATAGAGTACAGGTAACAAAGAGCACCACTATTCTCAAGACATAATACAGCTAAGATATAAGTGGTGAGGGAGTGATCATTGTACTACTAGGGGCTGGTGGCCATATATGGAGATGAGCCTTTACCAGCAGGAGAGAAAGCGGGTAAAGATGGTCGCTGAGTAGGGGAAAGCTGCGAGTGAAATGTGTCGAGAAGAGGGCTTTGACAACAAGAGGAAAGAGGGCCCTGCTCTGAAGAGCTAACAATCTAGTGGGGAGCGGCGACAGACAGATGACATGAGGTGCAAGCAAGCGAGAGGTAGTCTGATGGCAGTATGTAAGCAAAGCTGAGATGTTCACGGCATGAGGCAGGGGGATGGAGGAGCAGCCTCAGGGACTGGGTTATGCTTTGATGAATAGGAGGGTTTTCAGTGCTTGTTTGAAGCTTTGCAAGGTCGGGGAGAGTCTGATAGAGTGGGGGAGCGCGTTCCACTGAAGGGGTGCAGCACGGGCAAAATCTTGAACTCGAGCATGGGAAGCAGTGACCAGGGTAGAGGAGAGGCGCGGTCGTTGGCCGATCGTAGGACGCTGGAGGGATTATGAAGGGAGAGGAGGTTGGAGATGTAGGGAGCAGTGGAAATAGAGATGGCCTTGTATGTGAGGGTGAGGATAGCTGCCATAGTTAGGGCGCACTTGCACCTACTATCTATCTATCTATCTATCTATCTATCTATCTATCTATCTAATCTCACAATTGTTTTCTATTCTCTATATAAACATGAATGTTCTGTTGCGAGTGTGAGTACCCCTTAGTTCTGAGTACAATATCCCTGGTACTACAGATACCATAGATACAGAAACTGAAAGATAACTCAAAATGATCTATGCCATTTTAGTTCTATAATAGTTCTATGATATATCAATACTTTATACCTGTCCATGGGTTATGTGAGCAAACTCGTGATACCTCTTGTATATGCTAACTTCTGTTTTCTGGACTTATGGGCCCTACAGACACGGCAATACGCCACCGAGCTGCCCGACCGCCGATACAGCAGACGGGCGACCCGGCGATTGGGGGGGGGGGGGGGGGCAGTGACGGGGGGAGTGAAGTTTCTTCACTCCCCCCGTCACTCGGCTCCATAGCAATGCAGGCAAATATGGACGAGATCGTCCATATTGGCCTGCATGCACAGCCGACAGGGCACCAGCGATGAACGAGCGCGGGGCCGCGTATCGTTCATCGCTGGTGCCTCCACACTGACAGATACGAACGGTATCTCGTTCATTAGTGAACAAGATCGTTCATATCTTGCAGTGTTATCACACCAGTGTGTAGGGCGCATTACAAACAGTATCATACATGTGTACAGTGTAACTGCTGAGAGAAATACATTGTAAAGGGATTGTGATTGGTTTTGTAGGGCAGATGAGTTATTGTTTGCTCCAGCACTTACCCACACCGTGGCTGCCCAGAATGCCCTGCCGGTGATATACAGGAATGTGCATTTAAGTTGCCGTACAGTAAGATACAACGTGTCCACACAGGTTTATGTTGTATCCAAGGGCAAGAGTTGATGTACTGTAAGCAGGCGTTTGTGGACAGGGCCTGATTAAGACTCTAAATGGTCCTAAGCAAGATACTGGCTCGGGTCCCCTTTTCCTCCCGTCTTCTAGATTGGAAAACAAAAAATACACATTAAAAACAGGTTAGACCAGTGGTTCCCAAAAATGTTTTTTTTTTTTTTTTAATTAATTTTGAAAAAAATCTTAAATTAAGTAAATTGTGCCTACCTGTCATCCTTAGGGTCAGTTATGTGGTGGTAGATAGGGATGTGTTACCTGTCATCCTCAGGGTCAGTTATGTGGTGGTAGATAGGGATGTGTTACCTGTCATCCTTATGGTCAGTTATATGGTGGTAGATAGGGATGTGTTACCTGTCATCCTTATGGTCAGTTATGTGGTGGTATATAGGGATGTGTTACCTGTCATCCTTAGGGTCAGTTATGTGGTGGTATATAGGGATGTGTTACCTGTCATCCTTAGGGTCAGTTATGTGGTGGTAGATAGGGATGTGTTACCTGTCATCCTTAGGGTCAGTTATGTGGTGGTATATAGGGATGTGTTACCTGTCATCCTTAGGGTCAGTTATGTGGTGGTATATAGGGATGTTACCTGTCATCCTTAGGGTCAGTTATGTGGTGGTATATAGGGATGTTACCTGTCATCCTTAGGGTCAGTTATGTGGTGGTATATAGGGATGTTACCTGTCATCCTTATGGTCAGTTATGTGGTGGTAGATAGGGATGTGTTACCTGTCATCCTTAGGGTCAGTTATATGGTGGTAGATAGGGATGTGTTACCTGTCATCCTCAGGGTCAGTTATGTGGTGGTAGATAGGGATGTGTTACCTGTCATCCTTATGGTCAGTTATATGGTGGTAGATAGGGATGTGTTACCTGTCATCCTTATGGTCAGTTATGTGGTGGTATATAGGGATGTGTTACCTGTCATCCTTAGGGTCAGTTATGTGGTGGTAGATAGGGATGTGTTACCTGTCATCCTTAGGGTCAGTTATGTGGTGGTATATAGGGATGTGTTACCTGTCATCCTTAGGGTCAGTTATGTGGTGGTATATAGGGATGTTACCTGTCATCCTTAGGGTCAGTTATGTGGTGGTATATAGGGATGTTACCTGTCATCCTTAGGGTCAGTTATGTGGTGGTATATAGGGATGTTACCTGTCATCCTTATGGTCAGTTATGTGGTGGTAGATAGGGATGTGTTACCTGTCATCCTTAGGGTCAGTTATATGGTGGTAGATAGGGATGTGTTACCTGTCATCCTTATGGTCAGTTATATGGTGGTAGATAGGGATGTGTTACCTGTCATCCTTATGGTCAGTTATATGGTGGTAGATATGGATGTGTTACCTGTCATCCTTCTGGTCAGTTATATGGTGGTAGATAGGGATGTGTTACCTGTCATCCTTATGGTCAGTTATGTGTTGGTAGATAGGGATGTGTTACCTGTCATCCTTATGGTCAGTTATGTGGTGGTAGATAGGGATGTGTTACCTGTCATCCTTATGGTCAGTTATGTGGTGGTAGATAGGGATGTGTTACCTGTCATCCTTATGGTCAGTTATATGGTGGTCGATAGGGATGTGTTACCTGTCATCCTTAGGGTCAGTTATGTGGTGGTAGATAGGAATGTGTTACCTGTCATCCTTATGGTCAGTTATGTGGTGGTATATAGGGATGTGTTACCTGTCATCCTTATGGTCAGTTATGTGGTGGTAGATAGGGATGTGTTACCTGTCATCCTTAGGGTCAGTTATGTGGTAGTAGATATGGATGTTACCTGTCATCCTTATGGTCAGTTATGTGGTGGTAGATAGGGATGTACTTACCTGTCATCCTTATGGTCAGTTATGTGGTGGTAGATAGGGATGTGTTACCTGTCTTCCTTATGGTCAGTTATGTGGTGGTAGATAAGGATGTGTTACCTGTCATCCTTATGGTCAGTTATGTGGTGGTAGATAGGGATGTACTTACCTGTCATCCTTAGGGTCAGTTATATGGTGATAGATAGGGATGTACTTACCTGTCATCCTTAGGATCAGTTATGTGGTGGTAGATAGGGATGTACTTACCTGTCATCCTTAGGGTCAGTTATGTGGTGGCAGATAGGGATGTGTTACCTGTCATCCTTAGGGTCAGTTATGTGGTGGTAGATAGGGATGTACTTACCTGTGATCCTTAGGGTCAGTTATATGGTGGTAGATAGGGATGTGTTACCTGTCATCCTTAGGGTCAGTTATGTGGTGGTAGATAGGGATGTGTTACCTGTCATCCTTAGGGTCAGTTATGTGGTGGTAGATAGGGATGTGTTACCTGTCATCCTTAGGGTCAGTTATGTGGTGGTAGATAGGGATGTGTTACCTGTCTTCCTTATGGTCAGTTATGTGGTGGTAGATAGGGATGTGTTACCTGTCTTCCTTATGGTCAGTTATGTGGTGGTAGATAGGGATGTGTTACCTGTCTTCCTTATGGTCAGTTATGTGGTGGTAGATAGGGATGTGTTACCTGTCATCCTTATGGTCAGTTATGTGGTGGTAGATAGGGATGTACTTACCTGTCATCCTTAGGGTCAGTTATATGGTGTTAGATAGGGATGTACTTACCTGTCATCCTTAGGATCAGTTATGTGTTGGTAGATAGGGATGTGTTACCTGTCATCCTTATGGTCAGTTATGTGGTGGTAGATAGGGATGTGTTACCTGTCATCCTTATGGTCAGTTATGTGGTGGTAGATAGGGATGTGTTACCTGTCTTCCTTATGGTCAGTTATGTGGTGGTAGATAGGGATGTGTTACCTGTCATCCTTATGGTCAGTTATGTGGTGGTAGATAGGGATGTACTTACCTGTCATCCTTAGGGTCAGTTATATGGTGTTAGATAGGGATGTACTTACCTGTCATCCTTAGGATCAGTTATGTGGTGGTATATAGGGATGTGTTACCTGTCATCCTTATGGTCAGTTATGTGGTGGTAGATAGGGATGTGTTACCTGTCATCCTTATGGTCAGTTATGTGGTGGTAGATAGGGATGTGTTACCTGTCATCCTTAGGGTCAGTTATGTGGTGGTAGATAGGGATGTGTTACCTGTCATCCTTAGGGTCAGTTATGTGGTGGTAGATAGGAATGTGTTACCTGTCATCCTTAGGGTCAGTTATATGGTGTTAGATAGGGATGTACTTACCTGTCATCCTTAGGATCAGTTATGTGGTGGTATATAGGGATGTGTTACCTGTCATCCTTATGGTCAGTTATGTGGTGGTAGATAGGGATGTGTTACCTGTCACCCTTATGGTCAGTTATGTGGTGGTAGATAGGGATGTACTTACCTGTCATCCTTAGGGTCAGTTATATGTTGTTAGATAGGGATGTACTTACCTGTCATCCTTAGGATCAGTTATGTGGTGGTAGATAGGGATGTGTTACCTGTCATCCTTAGGGTCAGTTATGTGGTGGTAGATAGGGATGTGTTACCTGTCATCCTTAGGGTCAGTTATGTGGTGGTAGATAGAGATGTGTTACCTGTCATCCTTATGGTCAGTTATGTGGTGGTAGATAGGGATGTGTTACCTGTCATCCTTATGGTCAGTTATGTGGTGGTAGATAGGGATGTGTTACCTGTCATCCTTAGGGTCAGTTATGTGGTGGTAGATAGGGATGTGTTACCTGTCATCCTTATGGTCAGTTATGTGGTGGTAGATAGGGATGTGTTACCTGTCATCCTTATGGTCAGTTATGTGGTGGTAGATAGGGATGTGTTACCTGTCATCCTTATGGTCAGTTATGTGGTGGTAGATAGGGATGTGTTACCTGTCATCCTTAGGGTCAGTTATGTGGTGGTAGATAGAGATGTGTTACCTGTCATGCTTAGGGTCAGATATGTGGTCGTAGATGGGGATGTGTTACCTGTCCACCTTATGGTCAGTTATATAGTGGTAGATAGGGATGTGTTACCTGTCACCCTTAGGGTCAGTTATGTGGTGGTAGATAGGGATGTGTTACCTGTCATCCTTAGGGTCAGTTATGTGGTGGTAGATAGGGATGTGTTACCTGTCATCCTTAGGGTCAGTTATGTGGTGGCAGATAGGGATGTGTTACCTGTCATCCTTATGGTCAGTTATGTGGTGGTAGATAGGGATGTGTTACCTGTCATCCTTATGGTCAGTTATATAGTGGTTTAGAGTTGTGCTTCTGATTGTCCTCATGTTTTATGATTGGTCGCCACAAGCACTAGTTTCCCCTATCACTTTGACTCAGCTCGCTGTGCCCTGCTATCTGCTGCCTAGTAACACCTGCGATGGGCTTTGTGGGGAACTAGGTTACCTGTGTTTCATAGGAAAACTTTTGTGAAAAATTAGCTAGAAAATGATAAAAGGGCGAATATGAGACAGTTATTAGAAATAGGCATGCTCTATTAGTTGCACAGAATATGGTCCTTTGCTTGCAGATTGTGGAATGTAAAGAAAAAAACCCGACCAGAAAACTAGCAGAGCAAGAGTATATTTTGCAAGAGCAGTATCTAACAATACATTAAATAATTTTTTTATTTTTTTTTATTTAAGTATTTACCTTTTCACGCCATATAAATGGAAATAAATATTGTCTATAAATTACCTTTTTTTTTCCCTCCTTTCTTCAGTTTACTGAAAAATTAGCCTTAGACCAAGTAATTCAAGCGTGTTTTAAATGGGTTCACTACGGCTGGCCGGCGGTCGGGCTCCCGGCGACCAGCATCCCGGCGCCGGGAGCCCGACCGCCGGCTTACCGACAGCTTGGCGAGCGCAAATGAGCCCCTTGCGGGCTCGCTGCGCTCGCCACGCTACGGGCACGGTGGCGCGCTACGCGCGCCACACTATTTTATTCTCCCTCTATGGGGGTCGTGGACCCCCACGAGGGAAAATAATTGTCGGTATTCCGGCTGTCGGGCTCCCGGCGCCGGTATACTGAGCGCCGGGAGCCCGACCGCCGGCAAACAGAAGACCACCCGTTTTAAATCAGTGGTTCTCAACCTCGGTCCTCAAGTACCCCCAACAGTTCATGTTTTCCAGGTCTCCTCACAGGATTGCAAGTGAAATAATTTGCTCCACCTGTGGGTCTTTTATAATGTGTCAGTGAGTAATGAATACACCTGTTCAACTGCTAGATGACTTGGAAAACATGAACTGTCGGGGTACTTGACGACCGAGGTTGAGAACCACTGGTTTAAATGACTAGTTCAAAACTGATCTACTATGTTTAAACTAATTTAGCTGTGGTCCAGTGTAACATCAACAAGAGTTAGACAGTTTGTTTCAAACAGTGCCGCAAACACGGCTGTACTCTAAGAACGTACCAGAAATTAATCACAGTTGGCACCAAGTACTCAGGTTGTAATGTCCCGAAAAATCAATTGACAGCCTGGAATGCACACAGTAGACTTGTAGTGTGAGCAATTCCTGAAAGATACACTAGAGGGCGCACTTCTTGCATTTATTTTACACGTAACAAACACCATTGGATACTTTTCTGCCACAGTAGTTTTTCAGTTTCCTGCAAGTACAAATTAATGTGTCAATTGTAGACGGTTCTGCTTGATTTGAGGTGTCTGGAGTGGTTATGCATGGCCTAAGAAACTATTACTGTAAATATATTACATAGCTAATCTGACATGGTGGGTTGGTATTTTATTATTTTTGACTACTTATCTCTTATGTTTTTGCTTTAGAACGGTGCAGTAAGTTATGGGTTAATTTGCCCCATATTTATTTTATATAACAAAAAGTTACAATTGCTATGTTCCTTCAGATCACTTTCATTTATGTGATTGTACATCAACACAAGTCACTTACTGTAAACAATATGTCCACATCTTCGCTTAACCCCTTGCTTCTCAGCCATGTATTTATATCATCAGAGCTGGTTCTTTCTATTGCTCTGTCTGATAACAGACAGCTAGAAAGCACAGATGCCAGGAGGGTCTCATAGTGCCTGGTGAACTGATAGGGTGAATAGTCGTGCAGCCCACAAACCAGCTTCCACTATTACGCATAGGTAACAGGTGCCCTTTCAAGCTGAATCTGAGATGTCTAGCCGTTGTCTACAGGTGCTGCTCCGCTGTGCAATTGCAGTAAGCGGCAGAGGTGTAATCTTACAAAAAAACTTGGTAAACAGAAGTATTGTGAGAATGGGGATTCGGCCAGGAAAGTCTTACATGTACCGACGGCTGCTGACTTCTGGGGAAATTCTCAAATTCACACATTGCTTGTGTTTCCTACCAGCCCAGACTGACACGTTTCTTCTTGCCGTATTATTCTTGCTCTGAGAAGTTCAGCTATTGCCCATTTTATACTCCTCGCTGCGCAGTTGCCAAGGAACACTGTGGGCGAGTAGTCCCAGCCTCTGTCAGTTATTGATTCTGTCGCGTCACTGATTTTTCTGCTAAATTGACCCGTTTCATTATTTATCTCCTGAAGGTGTTCTCTAAAATCTTCAGCCATGAGGCACTGGAGACCTACCTCCCAAAAATACAGCTGGTGATCCAGGATACGTTGAGGCTTTGGAGCAGCCATCCAGAGCCTATCAATGTCTACTGTGAGGCGCAGAAGCTGACCTTCCGTATGGCCATCCGAGTTCTGCTAGGGTTCAGACTGTCCGACGAGGAACTGAGCCATCTGTTCCAGGTCTTCCAACAGTTCGTTGAGAACGTCTTCTCCTTGCCGGTGGACCTACCGTTCAGTGGTTACCGAAGAGTAAGTTCCCTGCTATACTTATGGCCTATCACAAACCATGAATTATGTCATAATGCTATACGGGCCACAGGCTGCACCCTAGCTTTGGGACCTGCTGGTAAGAATGGTCTGTCAATGTCGGGTCATCCCCATCTCCGAAGCCTCCTTCCCCATTTATTACTAAACAATACTAAGAGTTTAACATAAGGCTAGGAAAGTGGCACTGAGCAGGTGCTCAATACTACACAGCAGTACTTAAAATTGCACACAGGAATAAGGAAGTTGCATTGATCAAGTGATCAATACTGAGATTTACACAGCGTTAAGGAAACGGCACTGAGCAAATGATTATTATTACAGAACAATACTGGAAATTGCACACAGGGCTAAGGAGGCGGCTCTGATACTGCCTTCAGACATATAACCCGGGAATTTGCTGGGTCTAGCAAGCTGACAAATTCCTGGGTCTTAGCTACTGGTTGGGAGCAGGGTCGTAGATCCGGGACAAAGTCCTGTGTTGCGTCCTTTCACACATGCAGAAATCCCAGATTGATGCGTGTTCACGTGCAAAACATGGGATTTAGCTGCATGTGTAAAAGAGGTATGAGGATGTGATCAACACTACAGAACGGGTGTAGTATGGTATGCCGTCGGCCGGGCTCCCGGCGACCAGCTTACCGGCGCCGGGAGCCCGACCGCCGGCATACCGACAGCGTGGCAAGCGCAAAGGAGCCTCTTGCGGGCTCGCTGCGCTCGCCATTCTGCGGGTGCTATTTATTCTCCCTCCAGGGGGGTCGTGGACCCCCACGAGGGAGAATATCTGTCGGTTTGCCGGGTGTCGGGATTCCGGCGCCGGTATACTGTGCGCCGGGATCCCGACATTCGGCATACTGAAGACCACCCCTACAGAACAATACTGGTAATTGCACACAGGGCTAAGGAAGCAGCACTGTGCAGGGACAAATCTGCACAGAGCCGAGCAGTCTGGAAATGAGATACACTGGCTTATTATATAATGCTTTATTATCTTCTTTCTTCTCTCTCGCTTTTACCTGCCAGTGAACATCATCATCTTAAAATATACTGCACACAAAAGAAAGCTTAAACACATCAACGGCATGAGCTCATTCTCCATGATGACTAATGGCTGAAACCAATTAATATTTTTTAATTTAGGATTTAGCCAGATTCTTCTTAAGTCATGGAATTTAGAAATGTATTTTGTTTAGTCCTCACCTATGAAATGCCTGCTGTTTTATTGGGGTTTAGGGCAGTGCGAGGCGTGAAAGAGGCTGAGGAATTTCTGATGCCTCATAAATAATAATACTGAGCACGTCACTGGGGCGCCGAGCAAAGCTCTTACAGGCTTTGTGTCATGTTTTCAAATGACGGACCTGGAGATAATAAATAATATGTACTCCGTTTTCTATATGAATGCATTTATGTCTCATGGAGAACGTTTTGGTACCAACGTCATGGTTCTCTCTTTTGAATAGGGTATTAGAGCGCGAGAGACCCTACTGAGGGGCCTGGAGAAAGCTATTCAGGAGAAGCTGCAGAACACTCAAGGGAAGGACTATACTGATGCTCTGGATGTATTGATTGAGAGCGGGAAGGAACACGGCAACGAGCTGACCATGCAGGAGCTGAAGGTGAGTGGCGTTCTATGCAGACCAGCGGCCTTCTGAGCTGTACACATCCATTGGAAGACTTGTATATACATAGGGGCTGATGCAGAGTCAGTACGATGCCAGCCTGCATAGCATATATTGCGTGATTTCGCTCTGCTGATTCTCAGAAGCTAAACGCACACAGTATGCGCATATTCAGGGATCCGGTCTGAAGATCGACAGTGTCTAGGTCGACAATGTTTAGGTCGACCACTATAGGTCGACAGGGTTTCTAGGTCGACATGTGCTAGGTCGACAGGTCTAAAGGTCGACATGAGTTTTTCACATTTTTTTTGGGGGGGGGATTTTTTCATACTTAACGATCCACGTGGACTACGATTGGAACGGTAAAGTGTGCCGAGCGAAGCGGTAGCGGAGCGAAGGCACCATGCCCGAAGCATGGCGAGCGAAGCGAGCCATGCGAGGGGACGCGGTGCACTAATTTGGGATCCCGGTCACTCTACGAAGAAAACAACACAAAAAAATAAATAAATCCTCATGTCGACCTTTAGACATGTCGACCTAGAAACCCTGTCAACATTCCATCCATGTCGACCTAGTGACTGTCGACCTATAGTGGTCGACCTAAACATTGTCGACCTAGATACTGTCGATAAAACGAACCACACCTGCATATTCAGACCCAGTTTACACGTATCAAAACCTTATGACCGGAGCAGCAGAAAAGAGGAGACAAGGGTCATTCTCACAAGAATGGAACTCGTGCAGCACAGCAAGTAGGCACATATACATCTGTTAGATGTATCTTTTGCTCCTCCTGCAGGGCAAGTGTGATTACTCACTGATGAGATTCGTAGTCGCTCTGATGAGGTCCACGGGCCAGGAACAGGTCTCAGAGCACAGGTATTTTGTATGTTCTTGCCCAGGACTCCCAGGCTCCCGGAGAACGGGCGGGAGATTAGTTAGTTCACCGTGCTGGATGCAGATCCAGTTACATCATATGGTGGTAATGGCAGAGGAATCATTGACATGTTGAGGATTCATGCCCAGGCCACTTGGCCGTTGCCCAGGTTCATTTCCGTGCCAAGTACCCAGACTGCTTGTTGAATTCCAGCTACTGAAGAGAGACTGAGCTGGCAGATGCTATCGCATAGTAGGAAGCAATGGCACGGAAAGCAGGTGTTTGTCATTAGGGCAATGGCGAGCCACGTGACGTCTGCATCACCTGCAACGTTCATGTTTCACAAGTGGCCTTGCCCTCTACTAAGAGTGGAGCCGCTGATATTGCTTCTGTCCGTGTGTAGGTAGTGAGGGCGCTTTACAAAACTAGTCAACATAGAGGATGTAAAAAGGAAAATTGTCAAGTTGGATCTTCCACCCAGACCATCTCGGTTCTTGGTGTGTGAGTACAATATAGATACCTCTCAGTCTGTCTTATTTTTATTACCAATTATGTATATCGAAGACATATTCCACATTGCTTTACGAATATTATTCCGTTCCGGTGGGGCTTACAATCTACATTCTCTATCACATGTACTCACATATACACACTAGGGTTCTGTAATTGTTTTCAGTAGACAAGTAGCCTACCAGTGGAATTTTCATTTGTGGTATAAAATTGGAGCACCCAGAGAAAATCAACATAAACAGGGGGAGAACATGCAAACTCTGTTCTGGTGAGGCAGCAAAGCTAAGCCATCTGTGCTGCCCAAATATATTTTAAATGGGTTGGGGCTGGGGTCCTGGCGGTCAGCATACCAAAAGCCCCTTGCAGGCTCGCTGTTCTTGCCACGCAGTGGGCTCGCTGCGTTTGCCACACAGCCCCTCGTTAGCTCGCCACAGGCTCTGTTCCCACACTATGGGTGTTGTGGACACCCATGAGTGGGAATAGTGCCTGTGGGTCGGCATTCTGATTGATCGGGATCCCGGCGTTGGTATGGTGATCGGGGGGGGGGTTACCGAGCACCGGTCACATAACCGGATCCCATTTTAAACAAGGGAAGTTTGAATATAATGCTTCTCTAAATATTAGCATACATTAATATGCAGTGGACCCACGATGATCTAGTTAAATTAGAACTATAGATTACAGTACCATAGGCTGAAATGAAAAAGAGCGTCCTCTGCTGACATAATTATCGCGAGGAATGGTAGAATAATTTTTTCGTTGGCGGAAAATATGCATGGCAGATAACAGCATGGAGACACAGATTTCCCTGACAGCTTCGCGGTTTTTTTTTCTTCTACAGGATGGAACCCTGGAACTGATATTTGCAGCATATGCCACCACCGCTAGTGCCAGCACTTCACTCATTATGCAGCTTCTCAAGCACCCGGCCGTCCTGGAGAAGCTGAGGGAGGAACTGCGAGGGAACGGAATCCTTCACAACGGTTGTGTCTGCGAGGGAGCTCTACGCGTGGACACCATCAGCAGTCTGCATTACCTGGACTGCGTCATCAAGGAGCTTCTGAGGCTCTTCAGTCCCATCTCCGGCGGATACCGGACAGTGCTGCAAACCTTTGAGTTGGACGTAAGTATTTTGAAACAGGCTTGTTACAGGTCGATATTGGTAGAAGCATTTCATACATGCAGGGAAGCGGTAACGGCAATACATAACGTGTGCAGTTGCCGGAAAAAAACAGATAGCCTTTCATACTTCTCCCCCATGATGTAGCACTATTTGCTGATACACAAAAATCTCACAATGTTCTGGATAATTATTTGTGATATTTAGACTCAAAGTAATAATTCAACTTTGGTAGTTTTTTCTTTCCCATCTTACATTTTGACTATACTTGCTGTCGCCGTAATAGCAACTATTTGCTTTCTGATTTCCAGGGCTTCCAAATTCCAAAAGGTTGGAGTGTGTTGTACAGCATCCGGGACACCCATGACACCGCTCCAGTCTTCAAGGACGTTCATGTCTTTGACCCAGATCGTTTTGGAACGGACCGCACAGAAGACAAAGATGGCAGGTTCAACTATCTGCCGTTTGGCGGAGGAATACGGAACTGTCTGGGCAAACAGCTGGCCAAGCTTTTCTTGAAGACCTTGGCGATAGAATTGGCCAGCATGAGCAGGTTTGAGCTGGCAACCAGGACTTTCCCAAAGATTATGCCAGTCCCTGTGGTCCATCCAGCTGACGAACTGAAGGTCAGGTTTTTCGGACTCGATTCCAACCAAAATGAAATCGTGACAGAGACAGAAGCCATGTTGGGTGCTACAGTGTAGCCTTAAATATTTTTGTTCCTTTTTATTATTATTTTTTCATTATGGAGAAGGCAAAAAAAATGGAAGATAAGCACACAGTCAAAAATCAAAGCTAGACCGTAACCACCAAGAAAAATATATCCACAATACTAATAAGTATATCAAGCCACCAAATCATGAATATATCACTGTGGAATGCGTAACTTAAAATATATTAACATATATACATTAATGGGATTCAGGTCCTGTGTTTATGGATCTTGCTGCAAAAAAGGATGCAGGGAACATCAGCCCGGGAATGACTTGATGTAAGCATTTGTGCAGAGCTGGTCGACCTCATTGATGAGGGATTCTTGGGTGGTCTTCAACTGTTTACAAGTTGTCCTCCCCCTAAAGTTGCTTTTTTTTTTGTCTTTATTCCAAAAGTTGTTTCAGTGTTACACACATCAGGGATACCAGGGTTTTCCTACTGTTGTTGCTAGACCTGCCTTATTTTATTGTCTATGTCAAAAACTTTGACTTAAGCTTGTAATGCCGGGTTGATGTGTTGAGTGTTCTTTAGCAGCAGAAAGCTATCAGAGTTAACTTTGAAACCATGGTGGTCAAGATCTAGAACCCGGCAAAATCACTGGAATGAATGTTTTTTTTTTCTCTCCAACAAAGATGGAAGTTATTTAAGATGAAGCTAAAGGTGGACACCACTGATAGATCTTCTCCCTGTCCCATTCATGTACTTTCACAAGCAGAATGGTTGGGCCAAGTGGTCTTCAGCTTGCATTTTAGCTAGTGTTTATAATAATGAGTGAAAATTATCCTCTCCACTAGTGGGTAGGCAAATTAGATGAGCGGCACTTGATAGAAGAGGTTGATGACCGTGCCGCTGTGACCATCAACAAAATACATATATATGTCTATCATGTGATATAAACATTTCTGAAAAATTACTGATATTTGTAATGTGTTCAAAGATCTCTAATTTTAGAGGCAAGTGCCTTATCTATACAGTCTACTTTATCTTGATACCATGTAGATCCCTCCCATAGATCCATTCACCAGCTGCGAGCCAGGACATAGTGACCTGCTAATCTTTACTCTGTACGTCTGTTACATTCCATGTAAGTCATGATAGAAGTTTTTGCAGCTCAGAGGCCATTTGTTTGATGGCCTTTCAAATATGTCCCCAAGATCTGAAATATTTTTGCACAATGTTTTATTTTAGCCATATAAGCTTTTAAGATAACACTGGCCTTGGTAACTGCCTGGTCAATGTTGGAAAATACCTGAAGACCTGGCGCTGGGTAATAGTTCAGAATTAGGAGATGCTTGGGAATCTGAGGAGTATAAACAGTCCGCAATGTCTGTTGCACTACAGTTGCCAGCCAACCTAGAGTTCGGGCGATTAGTCAACACAGGGATGATGTAATGTATTATGCATTGTATATGGTCTAATCCAGTGGTTCTCAAACTCGGTCCTCAGGACCCCACACTGTTCATGTTTTCCATGTCACCCAGCAGATGCACTGTGTATCACCAACTGTCACATTTTAAAAATCTACAGGTGACCTGCAAAACATGAACCGTGTGGGGTCCTGAGGACCGAGTTTGAGAACCTGTGGTCTAATCTCATATCAAGGCTCGAATTACTATTCTTATTTATTTCAGCCATCTATACAGAAAGTTTTACATTTAATAACACTCCAGAAGACATATTGTTAGACTACAGTAGAAAATCTCAGTATTAACTCATGGTTGTTCTGAGACCAGCACTCAATTGCCATCTTACAGAAGAAATAATTTGGGCAGAAAATTTAAGTCTGTTCAATTAAGCAGGACATTGCACTTTGTTAGAAAGCATTTGCAATTCTGTGTTCCAGTACTCGGAAAAACTTCACAGCGTCCGTTATTGTTAGAATAAGTCTGGAATCATAGGTGTGTGGATATTTTGTTAGGTAATACTACAGTAAGCTAGATAACTCTCCTTGTAACAATGGGGCAGATTTTAGATGGAAATATCGCAGTCACTGGAGCACAAACCTTTATGCTACCCTGTGTATTATTTATATACTATTTATTCACTCTCTCTCTCTCTCTCTCTATATATATATATGTATAAAAAATAAATACAAAAGCAGGTGGGGTTAATACATATTAGTCCCTGTGCTCTCAGCGGTGTCTTGCAAATTGCTTTTCAATTCCCCGCCACCATACTCTGAAGAGGTGCCGCATTCAGGGTGTATTCATAAGCTGAGTATCCAGGGGATTGAAACGCGTCACTCATTGATTTTCTTTTTTCAAAGTGTCACTTATTATCAGTAAACACTTATTGGGCAAATTCATGTAAAGACTTTTCTGTGCCCTTTCACCAAATGCATTCATCGAAACAAGTGGTTTCATTAGAAGGACCAAATATTTGAAGCTCAGAGGTTATATACAGTACATCCACATATATCTTAATATCTATATAGTTTTATATGAAAGAGAGGTATAAGATATGTTTTTGCTTTTGATCGCCAACAGCCAGCCCCTCAACCCACTGCCGCAATAAAACACCAGCAAATATTACGGCTTCCTGACGCTTCTTCAAAAACACCATTCCTCCCCATGACCTTGTCTAGAACATCCATTAAACCATGGTCCTGCAATAGATTTGCAGAATAAGCACTTTGAATACCAGATATTTTTTTTCCATTACTATAAAATTTTATATGCAACATTCAATGACATTATTTGTCACCAGCCCCCCTCCCCCTATAAACTATTATAAGTGCTATTTTTTATTATATTTCAAATAGATATTTAGTATGTGGATTATTATTTTTTTGCCCCTCTTGTTGTTAAATAATTGTTATTTAGTAAAGTATGAATTTGCCTGTATTTGTAAACATTGTTCAGATATTCTGTTTATATAGCTGTCATGTTTAATATTAAGAGAAGCACTTGTGTTGTTATTATTATTATTATTATTATTATATTATTTTTTTGGTTATGAATTGATGTCTATTGACATGTCTTTTGTATGTAATGTGATTTTATGATGAATGTATATATTATGTGTCATATATTAAAATTACAGTTGTTGTTTTTTTTGTGATCTTAAAATAATCATTACAGCAATTTTATAGAGTTCCTTAATAAAAGGCTGAAAAGATGAAAGGCGGTGTTTTCGTTCTTTGCTGTGTAATCATCCCAGGGTCTCAGATACATTTTTGGATTTACTTATGATACATGTCTAGGATGGCGAACCCTGAAAGCATACATCATGGTCTCTTCTCATTGTACAGGACCATGAAATCAGTGCTGGGACCTGTAGTAGTTGTGTACAAATAGAATGTGGGGCGGACTTGTAGTTGTGCGAAAAAAACAACTGCAACCCATGGTGAATTAGGCCCTCAGTCAGAACCTTTCAATGATCAAGATGAGCAGAAGTGGTCCAATCTGTAAATCACGGCTCCTAGATAGCTATGCGCTAACACTTCTGTGTAATGGTGTGTGAAATGAGCCTATTTCCTAATCGATGAGAGCAAATGAAATAGGTTGGTATTCTTTTTTGTGCCAATAAATGCTATGGATCTGCCAATTTCATATTTTATCATTTGGCAACATGCCAAAATCATTTATAACAGTCCCTATTAAACCATTTATGGGTTATATAATTATATTCAACTAGATCGAGAGATGCGTAAATGTGTGAAGAATCCTGTCATTTAAGATCCTGGAAGTAATAACTTACTCAAAGAAGAATTAGGATTTGGGGTCCTCATTCCGAGTTGATCGCTGGCTGCTTTTAACAGCATTGCACACGCTAGGCCGCCGCCCTCTGGTAGTGTATTTTAGCTTAGCAGAATAGCAAACAAAAGATTAGCAGAACTGCTACTAAATAATTCCCTGCAGTTTCTGAGTATATCCAGACCTACTCCTAGACTGCGATCACCTTAGTCCGTTTAGTTCCTGGTTTGACGTCACAAACACGCCCTGCGTTCGGCCAGCCACTCCCCCGTTTCTCCAGCCACTCCTGCGTTTTTACCAGGCACGCCTGCTTTTTTTAGCACACTCCCTGAATAAGGCCAGTTTCCGCCCAGAAACACCCACTTCCTGTCAATCACACTACGATCACTCGAGCGATGAAAAAACGTCGCTCGAGCTTGTGTAAATCTACAAAGTTTTGTGTGAAAGTACTTAGCGCATGCACGCTGCGTACCATGCACATGCGCATTTTTTTACTTAATCGCTGCACTGCGAAAATCGGCAGCGAGTGATCAACTCGGAACTCTTAAAAGAATCGGCTAAAATTGAGAATTACTTCAATGTTTGACTGAATCCTGGATACATTACAGGAGAAAAAAAATAATCCGGTAAGAGGAGTGGAAGATTTTAGGAACTACTGTATTACCCTTCATCCTGCTTAATGTTTCTGAATATCTACGTATGTGCTCCATGGTAAAGTTTGTGCCCCCCCCCCCCCCCCCCCGTTCACATTGTGTGTTACACTGAATCTCTAAGTAAACGTCTGCAGGATGATTGATGCGCAGGAATAAGGGGGACATTTACTAAGCAGTGATAGGAGTGGAGAAGTGAGCCAGTGGAGAAGTTGCCTATGTCAACAAATCAGCACTGAAGTAACATCTATAATTTGCATACTATAAAATGATACAGAGCTGCTGATTGGTTGATGGGGAAATTTTTCCACTGGCTCACTTCTCCGTTCTTATCACTGTTTAGTAAATGTTCCCCTTAATCTTTGGAGTTTGTTTTGCTTCATTTCTCTCTTCTAGCTCTTGAATTTTCATCTGTCTGCTTGCATGTTATTGCCACATATTTTCGGCCCAGACTAAAGTGACGGTCAGTAGTTCTTGCTGGATTTTGAAGTCTTTTTCAGAATTATTTGCTGAAGTATACAATATATTTTCAGCTTCAAATTCATCACCGACTCTGAGACACTACCTCCTAGGTACAGTTGAATCAATTCTGAACCCTATTTCTTATTCTGCTGGCTGCCATGCAATCTGAAAGTATAATATATCCACCTTATGGGAAGGAATTCTTCAAATCCCTCATCTGTATTTCTCCCAATGGTTCTTTGTTGATTGTGGAAAAAAAATCTATTCTTCAGCAGTACACAGTATTTTGGGTTATAGTACAGATCGCAGCATACCGAAAATAGCTATCAAGCCATTTTCGGTACACTGCATGCACTGCGGCCGCACATTGCATACAATCACACTGTGATCGACAGCGGCGTTGTGGGAGAGTGGTCCAACCAACACAGGTGTGACCAGACCATTTTCAGGGCGGCTGCGTGACGTCACACCGCACCGATGAAGAAAATGGCGGTGGACTAATCGCGGCGGCTGCAGCGAGTCATTAATTCTGGAACAGCAATGCGATCGCAATTGTTTTACGATTGCATCGCTGCCCGCCAATTAGCATGCTGGGCGGCCCCCCCGCATGCGATAGAAAGGACTGCAGATCTGCTTTCTGGCAGAATCTGCAATCCAACCTGAGTAACCCCCTTTACTCCCAATGTTGTTACTTATGTCAAACGTTGGCTTTCGTGATGATGTCATAACAAATGTTTTATACTAATAACTATTTTTAGCTTGCCAAGCTTAGGGCACGTTGTGTCGCTTCGCTCACCATAAGGTTACTAAAGGTTATGATTTGTGACATGGATAGTCAAGTTTGGAAAAAGTTCAAAAACATGGAAAAACTCCAAAGAACGTGTCGACCATACGAACCTGTCGATTTTTCCCAGTGCCGACCTTTCGTATGTCTTCCTTGCGCCCGTCGAGCTAATGACTGTCAACTTAATGTATGTGGACCCTATGTCCAGATCCCAAAAGGGACATATTTAATTTTGGAGGAACTGGATACCTGATTAATGAGAAAGGGTAATTATACCATTTTTAAAGTACTGTGGGCCAGATGTATTAACCTGGATAAGGCATAAGGAAGTGATAAACCAGTGATATGTGCAAGGTGATACACGCACCAGCCAATCAGCGCCAATATGTAAATTAACAGTTAGGAGCTGATTGGCTGGTGCGTGTATCACCTTGCACATATCACTGGTTTATCACCTCCTTATGCCTTCTCCATGTTAATACGAGGTGGTCTCTTTTCATTGCATGCAGTGTGGTATGTGTGGTGAATTTAAGTATTGCCATAATATACAGTACTGCACTATGATGCTTCTTTATCATGTATTGTGTGGGAGCATCTGTTCAAGAGGGAACGCCAAATCAGAGAATCCTGTATATCATTTTGAACTGTATTTGGAAGGACGGTGAACTTCCTGGATAGACTGAGGCTTGAACGTTCTTGAGATTGCGCTTGTTGACTTTACCGATATGAGTATCTGTGGTTTCTACTTTGTATAGTTAATAGTTCTCAATCTTGAGTTTAACTCAACAGTTTCCTTTAGAAACAAAGAAATGGTAGATGACAATTTAAATACAAAGTAGGACATATTTAGATATGATTTATAGCCTACTCCTTTTTTGCCAGCAACAAATATACTGTACAGTAATCCACAGTCTGAAAAGGAAGAGATGGAATACTCGTCACAACAGCGCACAGAGGGGGGACGCTCCAGTTGTGGTGACCTGAAATCATTTGGAATATTATCAGCTAAGCACACTCATGTAAATTGTATTATCAAATGAATCCTGTACCGACCAGTCCAAGCCCTGTTTAAGATCAGAAGTTTAACTGATGTAATTCCTGACTCAGCAGTGAGCTAAATGGTTAAACAGAGCCAACCAATTAGGCATGCATGGTCACAAAGCTTAACGTATTATATGAATAAATGCAGCACTCGTCACTCATTTCTCACACATAACAGTAACACATACAAATGAGATAAGAAGCTTGAAGAGATTTGCTGTAAAGTTGGGATTAGTCATTGTGGATGTCACACTTTGAAGTTATGGATGGATGAGATTCACCTGTGGAGGTGAAAGTTAGACATTTGTGCATTGGCCGACACTGTGCTTTCTCGCAAAACACAAACTGACTCGTAAAGTGCGTATTGAACGTTACCCAGACCTTCTTGTCTATCCTTGTGCAAACAGAATGCTATTTACCCTCTTATAGTTTGCATTTTAAATACTATAACAGCAATTTTCCAAAGATTTCCGAGGGAGCGAGCACAAAGTGTCTGTTGTGTGGAGTGGGTGCACTGGCTGGCGCAGGGCTGGTGACTTGAGGTTTCTCTGGTGCTTGACCGCAGTCTCTGAATCCATTTCCCATTTTTTATCCTGAAAAGATATGGAAAAGACACCACATCTGGGTCACCATCCAGAAGCAACACACATCACGGCAGGTGTTCCCCACTTCATGCTATTCTTGGACTTTTTGTAACCTCTGTGATTTTCAATTTCGGATAATAAATGACGTTTTTTTCCCCCTGCAGAAACCCAATACGGAGTATCGTGTGTGTATGTGTGTGGGCGGATATACTAGGTGTTCCTGTTCTACCAAATAACCAGAATAACAGAACTTTATTTCTATAAATCTGAAAATAGTGACAGTACCTTGAAGCCAAGATTACCTATAACAACAATGTAAACCGTTATGTTGAAGTGTGAAGGTCGCAGCTTTGCAGATTAGTATAAAGGAACATATATGACATTGGCGTTCTGCTGGGTTCAATACAACAGAAACTGCAGGCAGAGCCGGCCCTAACCAATATGATGCCCTAGGCAAGATTTTGGCTGGTGCCCCCTAGCACTGCCGCTAGTTCTGCAGGAGATGCCTGGCATGAGTCAGCTGGCAGTTCTGCTAACGCCGGGTGCCTTTTGTTTATGAAAATGCATCATATTATTTGCATTACTTTGTGGCTAGGATGCACAAGCAGCTTCTGCTGATTAAAATGATATGTTGCATGCCTATATTCTGTGTGCGACTGTGGCTGTATCTGCATACAAAATGCTACATTACAGTGATTTCCAGGAATACACTGCAACGTAGCATTTCGTATGCAGATACAGCCGCAGTCACACACAGAATATAGGCATGCCGCATATCATTTTAATCAGCAGAAGCTGCTGGTGCCCCTAAGCATACCAAATGCCCTAGGCATTTGCCTAGTTTGCCTATGCCTAAGGCCGGCTCTGACTGCAGGGTGAATGGATCCGATGATAGCCACCAAGTGTATAATGTGACTATGCGGTATACATAGATGTGATCATATATAGAGGGGATCTCTGTGAGCAGCCCGGTCCAGTCACTGCACAATGTGTACAAATGATTGCATTAGTAAGAGTGGCGGAGGGGATAAGAAGGAAGCTTGGTACCGGTCTCCCTCTCTCAAATTCTGGAAGCTGCACCTAGTGGTCAGTCCTGGAACCAGATCCGTTGCATTCCTAAAGAGGAGAAGCCATATTAGAACCCGACACCCCTGCTTAGAACTGGGGAAAACAGCAACCACGGAACCACACCAATACAAGTACTGCAAACATACTGTCTCCTCTATGCTAGTGCCCAAGCTCTTCAGACGACTGATATACAGTATGCCCGCCATATACCGGGAATCACAAGGGAACCTAAACAGGACATCGCTCTGATGTCTGAGAATTAAATTCCCCCAATGACGGCAAAAAAATATGTACAGAATGCTGTACTACTTACATACAATACAGTGCAATACCATGTTTTTTACCACACCACACTATGACACACTGAAGACTGGTGCTTTGGGTTTGGACTCTGGGACCAAGGACAAACAGACACAGACCATTTTAATAGTCTCCATGTAGTCTTCACCTCATCAGGGCACTGGTCCTCTGCTGTGGTGTCTGGTTACAAGGATCACCTCCGCTGCATGCCCACTGGGATCCCCTTTGGGTCCAGACTCTTCTGTTTCTAGGGCGTTCCTAAACCTTCTCATCTTTCTCCTCCTCATGGGTACTGCAGCCTGTGACTGCCTCTTGTCTGTGAGACATCTGGTTCGGACCCTGGTACACATGCACACCATTTTATCCCGCGTGGAGACTGTTTGTATAGCTGCTCAGGGTGGGTAGGGATATGACCGGGCAGTACGCTGTCAGCACCATAAAACCATGCAACATCAATGTAAACTGCTGCAAAGAGTCTATCCTGGTCCTTCTACATATATGTAATGATAAACATAGAGGTTTCTGTAATCAAATCATTCTAGACACCGTGCCGCAAACAAGTGTATATAGTGACCATGTGGTATACATACAGGTCTCTGTGATAAGACCAGTTCCACTCACTGTGCAGTATACAAACAATCATCTATAGTGACCATCATCTAGAAGTGCACCCGGCTCCTTGGGCACATTTTTCTAAACTGAGTCTGGTAGGAGGGGCATAGAGGGGAGGAGCCAGCACACACATACACACACTAAAAGTTTTAAAGTGCCAGGCCCCAGTGGATCCGATCGATACTCCATGATACTAAAGTACAAGACCCCAGTATCCACTAGGACGTAAGAGAAACGTAGGCGTTCCCAAGCGTTTGCAGTGCTGGTGTCTGACGTCAATTCCGGTCCCGGACAGGCTGAAGTGATCTCAACGGCTGAGTAAGTCCTGGGTTACTCAGAAACAGCACAAGATCTTTTTGTACCGCTCGGCTGCACATGCGATCGCACACTTGCACAGCTAAAATACACTCCCCGGTGGACGCTGACTATGCAAACGCAGGACTGCAACAAACAGCTAGCGAGTGATCAGGTCTGAATTACCCCCAGTGTGTCATAAGACTGCTTTTATGGCACACAGAGATGAGGTCATGGGAAGTGGGTGGTGACTGCTCACCACATTGCATTAACCATGGCCGACGAGTCACTGCTCAGTAGCCTGGAGTTCCGGAGTTCTTGCTGTTTTTTGCCGTTTTACACAGCAAATGAGAGCCTGATGCAGCTGCTTGCACTGTGCTACCTGTATCTCTCCATCTCCCCTGCAGCACAATTGTGACTTCAGACGCCATGACCCTCAGCCAATCAGAGAAACCCTGCTGCTCAGCCGATCAGCCAGGGCTCCACCAGCTCAGCCAATAGGCGCTGTTAACCATGTCCCGCTTCTAAAATCCCGGATCTGACCCGTTCAGACAGCCGGTAACCCATGTAAATAAGATCTGGGAAAAACACAGTTAAAAAATTGGGTCGAAGTCCCGGGAATGGAGTCCTGGGTTGACCCTTTCAGACATAAAAAAATCCCAAGTTGACCCTTCCCATGCCGGGAAATTACTGGGATGTTTTCTCTGTCTGAAAGGGGTATAAAATTGCAGTACTTTACATTTGCAGGTTTAATCAGGACTATTTGTAATTTTATGTATTAGCATGTGGAAATGTAACTTTGGAGAGGCAGAAAATAATACAAATGTATAAAACTTTGTGTCCGTGTTCCTAGTGCCGGGTTGAACAGTTCTCAGGCTGGCGGGGATGCTGGAATTCTGACAATGGACAGGAGACTGACGCTGGAACACCAATAGCTGACAACTCGAAGGTAAGTATCGCGGTTCCGGTAAAGGCCCAGGAAGGGGAGGTTAGCAAATGTTAACATTGCTCACTACAATGCTTTCTACATCGTACAGCAGTCACTGGTATGGGGGCAACAAAGCCCCTTGCGGGCTTGCTGCGCTAGTCACGCAGTGGTTTCAGTGGCTCGCTGCACTTGCCACAGGTTTTATTCCCACTCTATGGGTGTCGTGGACACCCACGAGTGAGAATAGTCCCTGTTGGTCGGCATTCTGTCTGCTGGCATTTTGATTCCACGGGATCCCGAGCGGCGGTCACATGACCACATCCCATGTGTATTAGCCTAGGGCAGCTCAAACTCCTAGTAAAGCTCGGTCTGTTACAGTTTTCTCAAGGAGACCTAGGTTTCATTATCTAGGGAGAGGTGGAAAGCATATGCTGGCAGAGGCATCTGACTTTTTACCACATATCAACTTCTGGACCATAAGGAGAACCATGAAGAATTTCTAGTGCTGAAAGTAGAAATGAAAGAAATTCCTTGATCCACGGTTGCCTTGTAAATGTCCGGTGTTATGATTGGTCGGGAATAGGGGAGGCAGCTAACCCCCCAGACTAAGCGAGAACAATGGAAAAGAAACCTTTACGTGAAAATAGGGCATGGTACCAAGGTCAGTTTTTCGAACTTCAAACTGTCTTTTGACTATGTTGTGAAGAGGTTCTCAACTGTGGGCCATACAGGTTGAGTATCCCATATCCAAATATTCCGAAATACGGAATATTCCGAAATACGGACTTTTTGGAGTGAGAGTGAGATAGTGAAACCTTTGTTTTTTGATGGCTCAATGTACGCAAGCTTTGTTTAATACACAAAGTTATTAAAAATATTGTATTAAATGACCTTCAGGCTGCGTGTATAAGGAGGCAGATAGGTTTAAGCAGTGGCAATCTGCGCTTTACTCTTTATAATGTTAATGTAGGGTAGCTGCTATTGGAAAAAACAAAAGAGGTCGCTAGGGGAAACGGACCGTTTCCCACCCTTATAAACGGTACAGAAAATAACAAAATTAACCTAGAACGGGAACTAAATACTGAGATGCAAGCACTTTAATGAAATAAGGGAGCCGTACAATTCTAACAGGCTAAAATAAAGGGAGAGGAGTAAAACGTTATGTGTATCAACTGATTTTATCAAGTTAAGTTAATATAGGGAAAGCACTGGAAAATATTTGTTTGTTTTGCATGTATAAAGTGTATATGAAACATAAATGAATTGTGTGACTGTAGACACACTTTGTTTAATGCACAAAGTTATAAAAAATATTGGCTACAATTACCTTCAGGCTGTGTGTATAAGGTGTATATGTAACATAAATGCATTCTGTGCTTAGATTTAGGCCCCATCACCATGATATCTCTTTATGGTATGCAATTATTCCAAAATACGTAAAAATCCAATATCCAAAATACCTCTGGTCCCAAGCATTTTGGATAAGGGAGACTCAACCGGTACATGTAAAGAAACATTTTAGTGGACATAGGGCACTACCTACCTTAAGGTCAGTGGCTGGAAGGTTGTTTTTTTTGGTGTTAATTCAGTCAGAGGACGAATCCCGATTTCTGCTGCGGGGTACACTGGGCTCCACAAGGATAGACATTGGGGTGTAGAGTAGGATCTTGATTCGAGGCACCAACAGGCTCAAAAGCTTTGACTGTTCCCAAGATGCATAGCGCCGCCTCCTCTATAACCCCGCCTCCCTGCACAGGAGCTCAGTTTTGTAGTTGGTGCCACAGATAGCAGGCACATAACAGAGGGGCTGCTCCAGGCAGCCCTAAGAAAAGCTTTTTAAGAAGAAAAGTGAAGACTTCAAGGGCTGCAGCAGTGTGTAGATGTCAGGAGACATTCACTGCTGCAGCTCCATCTCTCCCTAGCGGCGCTGTACACTCCCGCGCCCTGGTTGCCGGGTAACTACAGCGAGAGGCTCCGGTTTTCTTCTCGTCAGGCACACACGACTGGGGCTCTCTGGGATCACGTGGCCGCGCTTCGGGAGGTGGTGAGTGGGTCCCGCTCACGGGACCCGTGCTGTATCGCGATCCGGCGCAGTCGGTGGGAGGCGGGCCGCGCGCGCTGGTGGTGGACACTGTGGCATACAGGCGATCCCACTAGATTACCAGGGCATGGGTGCAGGTCAGGTTTTCTCTCTAAACCTTTTTACAAGTAGCCCGCAGTACCAGGTGGTTTTGCCAGCAGGAGGATAATGCTTAGACCTGGAGCCCCTCCCCCAGCCCCAGGGCGCCATTTACAGTAAATGTTCCCACCCTAGAGCTGTATATCTGTCTCTCACTCACTTCCTGTCAGTGTTTGGGCGCCATTTCTCTCAGCTACACTGTTCCTGGGACTGCTTGGGCAAATCCTCCTGTGTAAAGCCGCCTGGTTGTCAGCGCTGTGACTGTACAAGACACTTAAGTATTCTACATGTCATTTAGACAGTGATAGTTAAGAAAGAGTGCATTTAGTCAGGGTTATCTGGTACAAGTACCTGTGATATACATCCAGTTTTTTACTGTGCAGTGTTATATCTACTGACTACATAGCTATATATATAAGCTAGTCCAGTGCAGTATTATTGTTTGTAATAACCTCTGCATTGTACAACTGTGACTATATGTGTGTGCATTAGCTTGCTGGGTGATTTTCATTTTGTGTCTCTCACTCAACTTGCTATGCCTATTTTCTATAACCTGAGGGGGCTTGGTGCGTCAGGTTTATAATACTGTAATATAGGATATTCACAAGATATATTCTAATTGTATTTTTCTCTGTGATTTTAGTCACCATATCTCTCCTGTATCCCTGCTTGTGCTGACTACACTGCGCAGGGGTTTGGGTAAGAGGTATTGTGCTGCTGACAATTGTACTGTGTTACCTGATATTGCAAGTTATATCATGTCTGCTTCTGAGGGTAATGGTTCTGGGGCTGAACACACTGCCGGTGTTGCTGACGCCACAGATCCCTATGAGGAGAATATAGCCGCTGAGGGCTCTGGATCTGGGGGCTCCTTGCCCCCCAGTGGGACTGTGGCAACGGGGGTCAATAATGACCCACCGTGGGCTACCTTCTCCACACTTCTGAATACGCTAGTTACTAAACTAACGCCCCCTATGGGACCTCCTATGCCGGTTCAACTGTATGTGGTCCCCACGGCTAACCCGCCGTGGGCAGATAACTTGTCTGCTCAATTGAAGAAATTGAACCAGTCTTTGACTACTAAAAAGTCTAACCCTCGCTCGCCTAAGACCAAAGGGTCCTCTAAGCGAGCTCTTACCTCCTCACAATCCACTGCTGTCACTGACACCTCGTCTGATGAAGATGGCGATTACACTGACCCCACAGATTCTGACACAGATACTGCTGATGGGGAGGGTAGTTCACAAGTGGATGTTCCTGATCTTTTGGAGGCTATTAAGTTGATTCTACAAATTACGGATGATCCCGAGCCATCCGTCCCTCCTAAGAAACCAGATAGGTTCCAGCGTCAGAAGGTGGTTAAACAAATTTTACCTCATTCTGATCACCTGGTGGATATACGTCAGGAATCCTGGGAAAATCCAGGGAAGAAGTTTGTGCCTCACAAGAAGATGCTGGCTCGCTATCCCCTCGCGCGAGAGCTGTCAAAAAATTGGGAAACGCCTCCTCCAGTGGACTCGCATGTGGCTAGGATGGTGGTTTCCTCAGCTCTACCTGTCACTACCATCACGTCTCTCAAAGAGCCTACGGATAAACGTGTGGAGGATTGTCTGAAAGCGATTTACACCCTCACGGGGGCTGCACAAAGGCCCACTATTGCAGCGACATGGGCTGCAGAGGCTATTGAAGCGTTGGCCCTAGAGTTGGAAGCTGAAATCTCTTCTGACCATGCTAGACAGTGCTTGTCATATATTGTCACAACTTCTCACTATATTAAAGAGGCGGCTTCTGATGTCGGTATTCTAGCAGCCAAGGCCTCTACTATGTCAGTCCTGGCTCGCCGGATATTGTGGCCGAGATCCTGGTCCGTGGATCTGGATTCTAGAAAAACCCTGGAGGTACTCCCTTTCAAGGGAGATATTCTGTTTGGGGAGGACTTAAATAAGATAGTGGCTGACTTGGCTACTGCTAAAACTGCCTGTCTGCCAAGTACCACTCCTTCTGTGTCGAAGGCTAAAAGTACTTCCTTTCGTCCTTCAGGTAAAGCAAAAGGTCAGGCGTACCACAAACAGGCCCGCACTTCCAAACCTGGTAAGCCAAAGCCCAAAAGAGCCTGGGCTGCCCGTCAGCCAGCTTCCAAGACCAATAAGCCTGCCGCATGATGGGGCAGGCCTCACCCTGGGGGATCCCAGGGTGGGGGGCCGGCTTCTAGGGTATACCCAGGATTGGTTGAAGTCCACTTCAGATGCCTGGGTAAGGGAAGTCGTCACTCGAGGTTACGCCATAGCCTTCAAAAACCGCCTCCCTCATCGATTTTTCCTGATAGACTTCCCTTCGGTCCAGAAAATGGGAATTTACTTACCGATAATTCTATTTCTCGTAGTCCGTAGTGGATGCTGGGGACTCCGTAAGGACCATGGGGATAGCGGCTCCGCAGGAGACTGGGCACAAAAGTAAAGCTTTAGAACTACCTGGTGTGCACTGGC
>NC_086444.1:1179938594-1180101094 GCF_028390025.1 Pseudophryne corroboree
CAGGCCTGAGTAGCGACCCCGTAGTGACATAAATGGATTTCAGTGTATTTTCCTGCTTACGATACGCAGGATCCTTTAGGGCTGCCGTGTCAGGAGACGGAAGCGCCACCTTGTTGGAAAGACGCAATAAAGCTTTGTCTACCGTGGGGATTGACTCACACCTTTCCCTGTCCCCAGAAGGGAACGGATATGCCACTGGAATTCTTTTGGGAACATGTATCCTTTTGTCAGGATTTTCCCAAGCTTTTTCAAAAAGTACGTTCAGCTCATGAGAGGAAGGAAACGTTACCTCAGGTTTCTTTCCTTTATACATACAGACCTTAGTATCAGGAACAGCGGGGTCATCAGTGATATGTAAAACATCTTTTATCGCCACAATCATGTACTGAATACTCTTAGCCAGTTTTGGATGTAATCTGGCATCACTATAGTCGACACTGGAATCAGAATCCGTGTCGGTATCTGTATCTGGGTAATGGCCGTTTCTGTGACCCTGAAGGAGCCTGGGCCTGTGACAAAGCATCTTCCATGGATTTCTTCTGTGTCTGGTTCTTAGACTCAGATTTATCAAATCTCTTAGCTAACTTAGTCACATTTGCGTTTAAAACACTTAACATAGTCACCCAATCATCTGTCGGCGGTGCTGACACTGTCACTCTCACAGAATTGTCTGTCCCCACTCCAGCCTCCTCCTGGGAAGAGCATTCAGCCTCAGACATGTCGACACACACACACACACACACACACACACACACACACACACACACACACACACACACACACACACGTACTGGCACAACCGCACTGGGGCTATAGGAGACAGACCCACACTAAAGCCTGCCAGAGAGAGACAGAGAGAGTTCTGCCAGCTCACACCCAGCACCTATCCCGGTACTGAGGCCAGTAATAAGACTGGCCAGACCTGCTAGCGCTTTTTTCATATAAAATAAATCACCAAATTTCCAGCGCCCCCTCCCCCGTTTTGCACCCTGTTACTTGGACAGTGTGGAGGTCAGGGCCAGCGTCTCTGCAGCCTTCTGTGAAGAGAAAAAATGGCGCTGGTCAGAGCTGTGTGGGCTAAGCCCCGCCCACTACATGGCGCGCTTCCGTCCAGCTCAAAATCTTTATACTGGCGGGGGTCCCTTAACTAGTGCCTGGGCACTGTTAACTTCTATGCCAGTGCTGTCTGAGGTCCCCCCATGCTGCCCAGGGCGCCCCCACCCCCTGCACCCTGCAGTGCCGTGATCTGTGTGGGAGCATAGCGCGCAGCGCGGCCGCTGCACGGTACCTCAGACGCGTCTTCTGCCGTCACTGAAGTCTTCTGTTCCAGCTTCAATCTTCTGGCTTTGTGAGGTGGGTGACGGCGCGGCTCCGGGAACAAGCAGCTAGGCGTACCAAGTGATCGAACCCTCTGGAGCTAATGGTGTCCAGTAGCCTAAGAAGCAGAGCCCTTGAACTCTTAAGAAGTAGGTTTGCTTCTCTCCCCTGATTCCCACGATGCAGGGAGCCTGTTGCCAGCAGGTCTCCCTGAAAATAACAAACCTAATAAAGTATTTTCCTGAGAAACTCTGGAGAGCTCCTCAGTGTGCATCCAGTCTCACTGGGCACAGAATCTAACTGGAGTCTGAAGGAGGGGCATAGAGGGAGGAGCCAGTTCACACCCATTCAAAGTCTTATAGTGTGCCCATGTCTCCTGCGGATCCCGTCTATACCCCATGGTTCTTGAAGCATCCCCAGCATCCTCTAGGACGTATGAGAAAAGGGGACGCTGTCTGCCGTAATGTGTAAAAAGGGGACACTGTCTGCTTTAATGTGTAAAAAGGGGGACGCTGTCTGCCGTAATGTGTAAAAAGGGGGCGCTGTTGCCGTAATGTGTTAAAAAGGGGGACTGTCTGCCGTAATGTGTAAAAAGGGGACGCTGTCTGCCGTAATGTGTAAAAGGGCTCTACCTGGTGTAGTGGCGCTACTGTGCGGCGTAATTTGAATAATGGAGACTACTGTGCAACGTAATATGAATTGGTATTATTTTGTGGCCACACCCCTTCCCCATGAAGCCATGCCCCTATATTTTTTGCACGCGCCTACGGCGTGCACTGCCCCTATTTTACATAAAGGAGGAGCGCCAATGCCATTTCTTGCACACAGCACTAAAATGTCTAGTTACGGCACTGTTGCTAGGTATCCATTTCCCTGGCCCTGAGCAGGTCCCCCTCACCAGATCCTCCAGGGGTGAGGGGGTGGACTTGGACGGGATGAGGAGGACCCAAAGCAATTTGTTGCACCTGGGCCCACCGCTTGCTAGTTCCGCCACTGATGCTAATGTTATTTTTTTGTATTTGAAAGATGGTCAGAGCCGCATATGGAAGAAGGGCTGCTATTGAAGAATGCTTGGTGAGATGGGAGGAGTCACTGGTGCTTCCATGAAGCGTCTCCAGGTCTGTGGTTACAGCTCTGTATCTGCCAGAAGTTCAGAAGTGTAATTCAACGCAATTGGGGAACACTGCATAGGTGAGTAAATCTATGGGGTTTATTTCTCACGTCTACAGACAGACGAACTGGTGGGGCTATAACTGTGTAACTGGTTCTGCATTCAGTGTCAAATCTACTCTCCGCCTCTATGAATTTATCTCTGCTTAACCCTTCCAGAGGTCACCAGCCACATTGCCATGGTCACATACAGTATAATATCTATTCCTCAACCAAAGTCCTTACTGTACTCAGGAGTTGTGTTTCCCTGTCCCACAGTGAATGGATCACCCAATATTAACTGTGGATACTGCATGCTTATAAAACGCCGCCCAAAACCACCCTGGGGATTTACTTCAAAGTGCTTCCAATCGTATTTATGCCCGATAGTTAAAAGGGCAGTGCTTTTACTAGTGGTGTATTGCTGGTAAAAGCATTGCCCTTTTAAATATTCGGCATAAACATTAGCAGAAGCACTTCAGAAATAAATGGTCAGTAACTTTTAGTGCGTATATGAGAGGCCAACTTTCAAGAAAAAGATCAAATTCAATGAAATAATTTTTATGGAGGAAATTATTAAACAGTGGGTCCTTGAGGCAGATTACCTGTCACTTTGATAGAGAAATAGCAGAAGATAATCGAATACTGGGGGTAATTCCAAGTTGATCGCAGCAGGATTTTTGTTAGCAGTTGGGCAAAACCATGTACACTGCAGGGGAGGCAGATATTACATGTGCAGAGAGAGTTAGATTTGGGTGGGGTGTATTCAATCTGCAATCTAATTTGCAGTGTAAAAATAAAGCAGCCAGTATTTACCCTGCACAGAAATAAAATAACCCACCCAAATCTAACTCTCTCTGCACGTTACATCTGCCCCCCCTGCAGTGCACATGGGCCCTCATTCCGAGTTGATCGCTAAGTTTTTCGGTCGCACAACATATTCGCAAAGTTGCGTTAATGTAGTAAATATGCGAACCTCCGCCCCCAACGTATTTTTGCACATTCGTACGCAGTATTACACAAAGTGGGCGTACGCCAAATGACATCGCAGTAATGCGAAACCATCGCAGCATTGCGAATCCATCGCAATAACACATACTTAATCGTAAAAATACTAAGTTTTAGTAGATTTACACATTTTACCGTAAAAGTGCACACTTTTAAGGAAAAACGCTCAAAAATGTTTTTTTAAAGCTATTAAGTGAAATTACACCATTCCTTTTAAAGTCAACAAGCCCTTTTCAATAACGAATCCAATTAGTGTAATGATTGATAATGTTCCTAAACAATTAAGTCTGCAAAACAAACCAGATTAACACTTTGTTGCCATAATTGCCCATCAACATGTAAAAGTGTATATATTTTTTTTTTCCCCCTATGTTTGTTTTTAAAGGTGTTGTTTGTGAATGAAGGTGTTTACATGTTTCTTAACACAATAATCTCCTGTTTTTTTTGTTAATAATCTAACGTAAGATGTGTGTAATGTTTTTTGCAAACAATTTCTGCCTGCCAATCAGCTGATCCTTTTTTGCATTAATAAACACAACACCCGGTTAACTTTAATCAACTTTTTTTATTTTATTTTTTAAAATAAATCATTTTTTTTTCCTTAAAATAAACAAAATCATGCAAATTTTTGCAAATTTTCAACACAATGCATTAATCCTTGCAGGTGTTGGCGCATGGTGTAAAGGATGCCTCCAAAACTTGTAGGATCTCCAACTGCAACATCTGAAATTAAGATGCAACACAAACATTAATAACTTAATTACATTACTTATTATCCAAGCAAGGCGCAAAGCACACTTAAATGCAGGCATGTCCAAACTGCTGGACTCCAGCTGTTGTGAAACTACATATACCAGCATGCCTTGACACAGTTTTGTGGTCAGGGAATGCCAAAGCTGTGTCAGGGCATGCTGGGATGTGTAGTTTCTCAACAGTTGTAGGGCCGCAGTTTGGACAGGCCTGCTTTAATGGCAAAGTTACTACATCCTGCCTGTTTTATGGTACAATCATTAGCAGAACAACACACAAGCCTGCTCAGCCTTTTTTTAAGATTTTAAAGTGTTCCAGACCATGGGTTACATTTACTACTATGTGAGTTATATTTAAGATGGAACGTTGCCCATAGCAAACAAGCAAAAATATGAATATTATATTGTAGAAGTGGTTCCCAATTTTTAAAGTATAATCTTATTGGTTGCTATGGCCGACATCCCATGTTAAAGATAACTACCATCTTCGTCAATGTTACACCATGTTGGCATTCATTCCCATTTGGTTATTTTTTTATTGTTTTTTTTTTTTTAGGGTGTTGGTCCTGCATCATCACACTGCATATCAACATCTTCAGAAGGACAACATATCCTAGCATGCCCACACTCCATGAAAGCTGCCCTTACTAAATAAGGTCAAACAGGTTTGACTTTATCCAATAATCATTTTGTGAGTGTAACTTTCACACCACAAATCATTGGTTCGTTAGGCTGCCTAACAAAGTGAAGCATGTGATTTGTAAGTGTAAATATTAAGAATACACAGGCACAAGTGTAAAAGAACAACAACATACTAAACTCCACTCAGGTCTAACTGTTTCCCAGAAAACCTAACACATATAAACCCTGTTGTCCTGCCAACCCTGTTGACCTAATGAGTGTCGACCTAGAGTGGACACACAAAACATGGCACACATAAACACTGGACATATAATGACACTCAAATAAATGTAAATGCAACATGTACACCATGAAGAAAAACACATTTAATTTTCCTTGGTACAAGAATTCCAACAGTACAACACTGCATGTTTTGTCATTGTAAGTGTAAGTAGGTAATCATTTTTAACAAAATGTTAAAACACTTACTTTCCTCGGCAACATGAAGACTCCCTGAACTGTCTTCAGGGGCTTCCTCTGCCCATTCACTGGGTGGGGATGGCGGCTGGATGGGGGAAGGCGGCTGGATGGGGGAAGGAGGAGGGATTGGGGAAGGAGGCTGGATGGGGGAAGGAGGCTGGATGGGGGAAGGAGGCTGGATGGGGGAAGGAGGTTGGATTGGGGATGTAATTTCAGAGGGTGGGTCTGATTGAGAGGGCGAGGGGGGCGGTGAAAATGTTAGGCCAATAGAGGGTGAGGGGGGCTGAGAAGGTGAGTTGGAAGTAGAAGGAGAAGGGGTATGGGAAGGAGGAGAAGGGGTCACAGAAAGAGAAGGAGAGGTTGGCTGAGAAGGGGAGTGGAAAGTGGAGTGGGCCTGGGAAGCTGAGGGGGCCTGGGAAGCTGAGGGGGCCTGGGAAGCTGAGGGTGACTGGGAAGCTGAGGTGGATTGTGAAGCTGAGGGTGATTGGGAAGCTGAGGGGGATTGGGAAGCTGAGGGGGAGTGAGAAGGGGAGGGGGAGTGAGAAGGGGAGGGGGAGTGAGAAGGGGAGGGGGACTGGGAAGTGGAGGGGGAGTGAGAAGGGGAAGGGTGCTGAGCTGGTGCATCATGTGGTGCTTGCCGTTGTGGTCGTCCTAGAATGATTGGTAAAATATATTTCAATTTGCATGTTAAATTACATACTAATCAATTGTAATTTTCACTGTTCGGTTCCATGTAAAAGAAAGTTTTTGTAAGAATTTTTAAAAAATAATTATTCAAACCTCTTCATGTTGCCCACTGCAAACAAAATTATGAAATGTAAAAATTTTGTCGGTCATTCCTGTATCTATTTCATTGAGACATATTGATTTGTCTAGCCAACATCACCAGATCACTATTCAAGCTACCTTATTATATAGACAGCACTGATCAAGTTTTTTGGTACAGTTTCCTGCCTGGTTACTAATTATGTAAAACATGCACTTGTTTAGGGACACTTTGCTACAGTCAGTAATGTTTGCCCTAACCACACACACTGTCCTATTTTTTCAAAATGTTCACTCAGTGTTGCAATTAGCCTACCACTTAGTGAAAATTTGCACTATTTATGCTAATAATCTTATGTAATGTTACTTACTGCGTGCATGCATAGTGCGGATTTGCTGGCGGATCTCCGCCAACAGCTCTGGAGTCCTCCTTCGGAGATCACTCCATCTCCGCTCTAACTGGATGATGGTCCGCCTGCTGCGGACGCGAGACCGCAGCAGGCGACGGACCTCCGCGTAGGCCTCGCGCTTAACACGATTGGGGATGAATCGCCCAACGCGGCCTACGCGGCGGTCCATCACCGCAACCAGGACGCGGAGCTCCCGCCTGGTGAAAGGTGCCGCACGCATCATGGCAATGGCGTTTTCCTTATTTGGGCATATATTTATAATGTCTGTTAGCATGTGATTGGTCCACAATCTATGCTGTCATATGTCATTTATAATAACTTTATTGATCTTTGCAATGCTGTGAAGAGCAGAGTGTTATTTCGCACGAGCGGAACTACGCATTCGCATAAGCAAATTTTAAGCAAAACACAACCATAAAATTTAAAACAAAAAAACACAGACACAGACACACACACAGTTTTAGATCAATTTATAAACATATCTGAGTACTCACCTCAGTTTGTGTGGTCTTTCAGCTGGACATTCACAAAGTGGGCAACATTCAGTTTCATTTGTTTGTGTTTTTGTTTAAATAATCATGATGTTAGAATAGTAAAAAAATAAGGACACTATTTAGCAACATCACAGTATTGTTTGACACAAAATTAAATTGTCAGCTTAACGTGTTATTGTTTTTTGAAGTTAAAAAAAAAAACAGATTCAAACACACAAAAAGCATTACACAATGACCTTACAATAGCAAACACAATTTCTACATTTAAATACAAAATGATGCATACTGTGCTTTTATTTTGGTAACAATAGAGTAAAAAAAAACACTATACCTGAAAAATTCAGCAACAATGCTTGCCCTGACTTGGCTCCCCCTCCTTGTAACACTCCCCCCACCGAAGTGTCGGACAACCCCTGGCTCCTCATCAGGCAATTCCTCTGTCTGAGGAAGCTCTACGCTACTCCTTACCGCGATATTGTGGAGTATAGCGCACAGGACCACTATTTTACTTGCCATCTCCGGCGAATACATGATGTCGCCACCAGTGCGGTGGAGCACACGAAACCGCCCTTTAAGGACCCCAATTGTGCGCTCCACCAGCTGCCTAGTGGCAGTAAGCGCGGAGTTAAATGCCGTCTGTGGTCCTGGCCTGGGATTACGGTAAGGAGTCATGAGCCAGGGGGTGCAAGGATATCCACGGTCTCCTGTTTGAGGCAAAAAAAAAAATTAGAAATAGTCAAGTTGGAAAAATATACAAAATTAAGAACAAAATATGTGCAACAACTCACCCAATAACCACATGTCTGCTCGTTGACTTGATCTTAATCTGTGCCATATCCCTGATTGTCTAATGACATACGCATCATGGGAACTTCCAGTAAACTTTGCGTTCAGGGAAAGGATCTGGAGGGATGGCCCACAAACAACCATTACATTCAGAGAATGAAACAGTTTCCTGTTTCTATAAATTTCTTCATTATGTTTTGGTGGCTGAATAGCTACATGTGTGCCATCCACAACCCCAATAACATGTGGGAAGCGACTACCACCTTCCGCAAATTGCCGCTTCACCACATCTAGGGCACCAACATCCAAAGGCATAGCAATAAATTGCTTCACACGCTTGAGGAAAGCCTGGCAGACACGCCGCAGGACCTTACTGAACTGGCCCTGCGACATGCCAACCAGGTCTCCAACCACATGCTGGTAAGACTCTGTTGCCAAAAAATGTAACACAGCAAGGAATTGTGTCAATGGTGGTATTGCTGTAGGATACCGAATTTCAGACTCCAGATCACTCTCTATTATGGAGAGAGTGTCTAGGATTAGATGTGGTGGCAGCCTGTATCTACGTACAACCACATCATCTGGCATCCCAAAAAGTAGGACACGGGGTCGGAAAATTGGTGGCCTAGCACGCCTCCGTTGCCTTGGTTGATGAGGAGCCGGTTGTGGTTGTGGGGCTGGCGGTTGGGGTGGGAGTGCTGGTGTGGGTTGGGGAGGTAGGGCTTCTGCTGCGATAAATATAGACATCACACACTTTTATAAAAACAAAAAAAAAAATTGAATAAGACAAAAACAAAGTCCAAAAAATATGCAAACAAAAAATTATTACAAAAAGGGTGTGTCAACTTACTGCAGGAGCGTAAGACATTTTTTCTGGGTTCAATTCAGGACCAAAAAGAATATTATAAAAAAAAAAAAAAAAAAAAATTTTTATAATGAAAGCTACATATGTTAAATTGTAATTGTTAAAAATACTATTATTTAAAAAAACAGAACATCAAACACATCACAAACAACTACTACAAAATTAAGAATAATTGGTTAAAAAAAATTAAATTAAAAAAATAAAAAGTTAGCCCTTTAGTAGCTAGCCCAGCCAAGAACAACACTACTTTGCTGATCAATCCCGGTACAAAACATAACATTTATTATCAAGATGGAAAACAAACATAATCAAAACACTTTGAACAAACACAAACAGGCACCAACACAGGCCCAGGGAACTTACCTGATCCAAAATAAAGAAAGGAACTCTTTGTGTTATACAGCACACCAAAGAAACAAAATCAACTAGGGTTACGTCTCCCCAAAAAAATCTCCTACAAGAGAACAAAAATGTCAGTAAAAGCAATGAAGCACAGGTTTATTTGCAAAAATGGACTAGCTAAATATATATGTGTAAAAAAGAATAACAAACAATCAACATAAAATAAACACTTTGAAATCAAAAAATGAACAACAAGACGAATTCCAGAATACTCACAAACGAAAAATCGCAGACAAAATGCTACACTGACTATATTCTAAACGCAAACGAAAGGACAAATGTATGCTTGACAATTACTCACTCTGAAAATTCCTATAGCACCTTCACGCACAAGCCAACAAACTCAAGTGAAACTCCAAACTACCTACACTCACAGCGTGCAAAGTAGGCCCTTAAATAAGCAGTGCAATCATTAATCAGATTAACAGTGTACACCTGTGTGAATTAACGCTACGCACGTAGGTATATAAGCACACACCTCGGCGTACACACGTCATCACAAACATGGCTTCTCGTGAGCAAATCGCAGCAGAGATGGACCGCATTGCAGAGCAGGAGATGGCATTGCGGAAAAGACGCCTAGATTGCCAAAGGCGCATGTTGGAATCCGCCTCTGCGGATGTTGAAGAGGCAGGACCTAGTACTCTGCAAATGTCTGCTTCTGAACCACAACAATTGACTGGGGATACCCTGCCACATACACAAAGTGACCAAACTGAGGGAGAATTGGCTTTAGCCACACAAACACAACAGACAGAAGCTGCTAGTGAGGAGGAAGATGGTGATGACCAACAAGAAGAAACCTCACAGGCTACCTCCAGACGAAAGAAAAGACAGCCTGCATTCACTAAGAGGGAGTTGCGTGTCTTGGTCACGCAGGCCATGTCCAAAATCCATAGAGGGCCAAAAAACATGGGGGCTGCTTCAAAAGATCGAATCTGGAGAGACATCACAAAATCTGTGAATGAAGTTGGCTCTGTCGTCAGAACATCACAGGAAGTGAGACGACGGTAAGTGCATATTGACAGTCCTTTTTCTGTGCTAAGTTGACTAAAAAATGTAGTTACATGTGATGTTATGTCTAGCAAACACAAGCAGAACACGTGTCCTATATATTAGCTTAGACAAATAATAAGACTCTACTTTGTCCCTCTTTCACAATACATATGTAGGTGGGCCGACTTCAAATCCCGCCTGAAGGCAAAGAGGGCTGCGGAGTGGAATGCCTCAAGGGCTACAGGTGGAGGAGCACCTGTCGCTGTGGAGTATACTGACTTGGAGGAGATGGCGATGCCCTGTGTCAGTTATGAGGAGGGCCAAGGGGTGTCTCATATGGACACGGACCTGCCTGAGATCCTGACGGGACATGACTTGGAAGGTAAGTTTACACATTTAGTTGTCTGTAATTTTGACAGTATTTATAATAATAAACTAATTTTGTATCCTACTTTTTTCCCACACATTCTTCTATTTGCTTGCCACAAAACACAGCACAGGGGGGTGATCCGTTTGAGTCACAGGACGGTTATGTGGTTGAGGCTGAGGTGGAGGGACCTAGTGAGTCTGGCAGTGTGGGCCAACAAATCCCACCTCTGCAGGTTCCTACTGGCCCCCCCACCCAACCCTCTGCTATCCCGGAGATCCTGCTTGAAATCGCTAGGTATGGTGAGAGCCTAAATCGGTTTCAAGACGGGGTCATCCGGGAGGTAAGCCAGATAGCTGTCCGGCTCACTGAGCACCGAACCTGTGTTGAGCAAGGTGTTGCTCAACTCTGCCAAGGTCTGGCAGAGATCAGGCAGGGCCAAGAACAACTTGCCTCCTCATTCCAAACCCTTGCAAATAACATCTTGCAAGGGCTCCAGGCCATCGCTGTCTCCCTTGCCCACAGTGGCAGAGAGCCACCCACATCGGCTCCCTCCCCTGCCCCTGCCCAGGAAGAACAGCCCACTGGGCAGGCCCAACGAAGGTCGCTCCGCAGACCTTCCAAAGAAGAACAGCCTCAGGCGGGGAGAAAAAGAAGAAAATGATGTCTCTCCAGATGGGCAGCACCCATGTTTTTGATGTTGCCTCTATGTATTTTTGGAGTTGGCTTGTGTGACCAGAATGGATAACTCCCTCTTAGTGAAATGTATTCTTTCTGTTTGGATGTATTGTAGCCTGTGAGTTTATGTGTATAAACACCAGAGCCATCTTCCTCTTACTAGTGTGCTATGTATTGTTGTGTTTGTGTGGTGGATCCTAATTCTTTCTCATTTGGTTTAAAATTTGTGTGTGGCAGGGTGTGTCATGTTTTATTTATGCTTTAAAAATATACTTTTGTCAGAAGCAGAATTTTGCAGAGTACTGAGTTCTGCTATCTAATGATTGTCAGTGCCATCTGCTTGCTGCTTGGTCCATCTCTGCCTGTGCGACTCACGTGGAGCCATGTTTAAATGTTGTGAAATATTATTATAGTAATAAAAAATATATTTAAAAAATTTGAGCAGTTTCTTCAAGGTAATGCAGTTCAAGAAAGATTAGGTCAGCATATAGACACTTGTAGACCAATCTGCTAATTCTCCTTAAAAATTGAAAATAAAAACAAAAAAAAGGTATGCTTTGCACCACACTTTAATGTCCATATTAAGTAAACAGACACAACGCTTTTTATAAATATCTATGGTCAACAGGACATCATTTCAAACATTGTCAGATATTATAATCAAATATTATTGTGACTTTTAAGACTAAATTAAAGTGTATGCTGCATTATGTGGGTGTTGGTTTATTTGTAAAAAATGTTGCAGATTTCAAACACTTTCACAAATATTTTCACTTGCTTGTATTTGGGAGCCTTACACACATTAAAACAAGTTTTACAAATGCTTACACAACAAATTCAACAAAAATCACACCCTTATTTGGCAGTGTGTGAGATTTATATGTGAGTAGAATAAACATGTGATGTGTGTTCAGACAATTGCTGGTTGGTAACTTTCATCTGCTCATTAATTAACAAGTAATTGGACATCAGGTTAATGTGATATCCAATTAACTGCTAATTACTGCATACACACTTGTACCAGTACTTCGCAAATGTAGAGTAACTGCAGACCTACTCGGCTGCTGCGTGAATGTTGCTACGGTTTCCTATGTTAGTTTTAACAGCGACAATGTTTATTTGCGAAAAACACGCCCATTGCGAGTTGCATACTCCCACACTGTACGCCCACTTTCACGCCCATGTCGGAGCATTGCGAAGTCTCGCCTCCGCCACGCCCACGCCACTCCTCGTTTTCGTTTGCCAGTTACGGCTTTTTTTTTTCTGAGTAATTTTGCCCAGTTGTCGTACGTATGTACTCGCGCATGCGTAATCACGCATTTGCGCATGCGCAGATACTTACATTTCGTACATTTGCGTTGCGAAGACTCTTAGCGATCAACTCGGAATGAGGGCCCTGGTTTTGCCCAACTGCTAAAAAATTGCCTGTTGCGATCAACTTGGAATTACCCCCACTGTTCCAAAATATATTGATTGATACACTGTATGTATTAAGACACAAATTATATTCAGGAATTATCTGTGCATTCCTGCTGTATCTTCCATATCTGCACCGCCATCCAGACGGATGAGTGTCTGGATGAGAAATCAGCTGGGTAATGAGATTAACTCTAAGGCCAGTATTTACTAAAAATCCGAGTTTGGCCGATTTGTGTTTTTTTTTCTAAGTCCCAATCCGGGAATTCACTAAGCAGAAAACTCGTCAGTGTCTGGTCTATTCGTAATGGTTTGATTGGCAAAGTTCTGAAATACGAATGAATAGACCATCGGTCAAACGCGGCTGTTATTTCATAGAATACGGGCATTCACTATTCATTCGTATTTGGGTGTTAGTCTCTTGAGTGCTCAAGTGCGGGTCTGTTTTTTTTCGATTCGTTAAAAAAAGCAGCAAAAAAATAGACCTGCTTTTTCCAGTCAAGTTTGGATAACCATGCACGGATCAGTGAGATCTGTGCATGGTTATCTATGGGAAAGGGTCTGTTTAGTGTAAAAACAGGGGAAAAAATTGCGTGGGGTCCCCCCTCCTAAGCACAACCAGCCTCGGGCTCTTTGAGCCGGTCCTGGGTGAAAAAATATGGGGAAAAAATTGACAGGGGTTCCCCCATATTTGATCAACCAGCACCGGGCTCTGCGCCTGGTCCTGGTGCAAAAAATACGGGGGACAAAAAGCGTAGGGGTCCCCCGTATTTTTTGAACCAGCACCGGGCTCTACTAGTCAGAGAGATAATGCCAATGCCGGGGGACACTTTTATATAGGTCCCTGCGGCCCTGGCATTAAATCACTAACTAGTCACCCCTGGCCGGGGTACCCTGGAGGAGTGGGGACCCCTTAAATCAAGGGGTCCCCCCCTCCAGTCACCCAAGGGCCAGGGGTGAAGCCCGAGGCTGTCCCCCCCATCCATGGGCTGCTGATAGCCAAGTGTAAAATAAAAGAATATTGTTTTTTGCACAAGAACTACAAGTCCCTGCAAGCCTCCCCCGCAAGCTGGTACTTGGAGAACCACAAGTACCAGCATGCGGGGGTTAAACGGGCCCGCTGGTACCTATAGTTCTTCTGCAAAAAAAATACCCAAATAAAAACAGGACACACACACCTTGAAAGTACAACTTTATTACATACATTCCGACACACACATACTTACCTATGTTCACATGCCGACTCAGCCCACGTCTCGACGGCGATTCCAGGGTACCTGAAAATAAAATGATACTCACCTAAATCCTGTGTGTCGTGTCCTTTTGTAATAATCCACGTACTTGGCAAAACAAAAAAAACGGAAACCCGACCACGCACTGAAAGGGGTCCCATGTTTACACATGGGACCCCTTTCCCCGACTGCCAGGACCCCCGCTGACTCCTGTCAAAGAGGGTCCCTTCAGCCAATCAGGGAGCGCCACGTCGTGGCACTCTCCTGATTGGCTGTGTGCTCCTGTAGTGTCTGTGAGGCAGCACACTGCAGAGATACAATGTAGCGCCTATGCGCTCTGTTGTAGCCAATGGTGGGAACTGTGCGGTCAGCGGTTGACCGAAAGTAACCTCACCGCTGACCGCAAAGTTCCCACCATTGGCTACAATGGAGCGCATAGGCGCTACATTGTATCTCTGCCGTGTGCTGCCTCACAGACACTACAGGAGCACACAGCCAATCAGGAGAGTGCCACGACGTGGCGCTCCCTGATTGGCTGAAGGGACCCTCTTTGACAGGAGTCAGGGGGGGTCCTGGCAGTCGGGGAAAGGGGTCCCATGTGTAAACATGGGACCCCTTTCAGTGCGTGGTCGGGTTTCCATTTTTTTTGTTTTGCCAAGTACGTGGATTATTACAAAAGGACACGACACAGGATTTAGGTGAGTATCATTTTATTTTCAGGTACCCTGGAATCGCCGTCGAGACGTGGGCCGAGTCGGCATGTGAACATAGGTAAGTATGTGTGTGTCGGAATGTACGTAATAAAGTTGTGCTTTCAAGGTGTGTGTGTCCTGTTTTTATTTGGGTATTTTTTTTGCAGAACTATAGGTACCAGCGGGCCCGTTTAACTCCCGCATGCTGGTACTTGTGGTTCTCCAAGTACCAGCTTGCGGGGGAGGCTTGCAGGGACTTGTAGTTCTTGTGCAAAAAACAATATTCTTTTATATTACACTTGGCTATCAGCCCCCCATCCGCAGCCCATGGATGGGGGGGACAGCCTCGGGCTTCACCCCTGGCCCTTGGGTGGCTGGAGGGGGGGATCCCTTGATTTAAGGGGTCCCCACTCCTCCAGGGTACCCCGGCCAGGGGTGACTAGTTAGTGATTTAATGCCAGGGCCGCAGGGACCTATATAAAAGTGTCCTCCGGCTGTGGCATTATCTCTCTGACTAGTGGAGCCCGGTGCTGGTTCAAAAAATACGGGGGACCCCTACGCTTTTTGTCCCCCGTATTTTTTGCACCAGGACCAGGCGCAGTGCCCGGTGCTGGTTGATCAAATATGGGGGAACCCCTGTCAATTTTCCCCCCATATTTTTTCAACCAGGACCGGCTCAAAGAGCCCGAGGCTGGTTATGCTTAGGAGGGGGGACCCCACGCAATTTTTTCTAGATTCTTAAACACTTTAAAAACCTTTTCTCTAACGTCCTAAGTGGATGCTGGGGACTCCGTAAGGACCATGGGGAATAGCGGCTCCGCAGGAGACTGGGCACATCTAAAGAAAGCTTTAGGACTATCTGGTGTGCACTGGCTCCTCCCCCTATGACCCTCCTCCAAGCCTCAGTTAGATCTCTGTGCCCGAACGAGAAGGGTGCACACTAGGGGCTCTCCTGAGCTTCTTAGTGAAAGTTTTAGTTTAGGTTTTTTATTTTCAGTGAGACCTGCTGGCAACAGGCTCACTGCATCGAGGGACTAAGGGGAGAAGAAGCGAACTCACCTGCGTGCAGAGTGGATTGGGCTTCTTAGGCTACTGGACATTAGCTCCAGAGGGACGATCACAGGCCCAGCTTGGATGGGTCCCAGAGCCGCGCCGCCGGCCCCCTTACAGAGCCAGAAGGCAGAAGAGGTCCGGAAAATCGGCGGCAGAAGACGTCCTGTCTTCAACAAGGTAGCGCACAGCACTGCAGCTGTGCGCCATTGCTCTCAGCACACTTCACACTCCGGTCACTGAGGGTGCAGGGCGCTGGGGGGGGGGCGCCCTGAGACGCAATAAAAACACCTTGGATGGCAAAAAAATGCATCACATATAGCTCCTGGGCTATATGGATGCATTTAACCCCTGCCAGAATACATAGAAAAATGGGAGATAAGGCCGCCGTTAAGGGGGCGGTGCCTATCTCCTCAGCACACTGGCGCCATTTTCCCTCACAGCTCCGTTGGAGGGAAGCTCCCTGGCTCTCCCCTGCAGTCACTACACTACAGAAAGGGTTAAAAAAGAGAGGGGGGCACTAATTAGGCGCAGTATTAACTATACAGCAGCTATAAGGGGAAAAACACTTATATAAGGTTATCCCTGTATATATATAGCGCTCTGGTGTGTGCTGGCAAACTCTCCCTCTGTCTCCCCAAAGGGCTAGTGGGGTCCTGTCCTCTATCAGAGCATTCCCTGTGTGTGTGCTGTATGTCGGTACTTTTGTGTCGACATGTATGAGGAGAAAAATGATGTGGAGACGGAGCAGATTGCCTGTAATAGTGATGTCACCCCCTAGGGGGTCTACACCTGAGTGGATGAACTGTTGGAAGAAATTACGTGACAGTGTCAGCTCTGTATAAAAGACAGTGGTTGACATGAGACAGCCGGCTACTCAGCTTGTGCCTGTCCAGACGTCTCATAGGCCGTCAGGGGCTCTAAAGCGCCCGTTACCTCAGATGGCAGATATAGACGCCGACACGGATACTGACTCCAGTGTCGACGGTGAAGAGACAAATGTGACTTCCAGTAGGGCCACACGTTACATGATTGAGGCAATGAAAAATGTTTTACACATTTCTGATAATACGAGTACCACCAAAAAGGGGTATTATGTTCGGTGAGGAAAAACTACCTGTAGTTTTCCTGAATCTGAGAAATTAAATGAGGTGTGTGATGATGCGTGGGTTTCCCCCGATAACAACTGATAATTTCTAAAATGTTATTGGCATTATATCCTTTCCCGCCAGAGGTTAGGGTGCGTTGGGAAACATCCCCTAGGGTGGATAAAGCGCTCACACGCTTGTAAGGGCTCTACCCTCTCCTGAGATGGCCGCCCTTAAGGATCCTGCTGATAGAAAGCAGGAGGGTATCCTAAAATGTATTTACACACATACTGGTGTTATACTGCGACCAGCAATCGCCTCAGCCTGGATGTGCAGTGCTGGGTTGGCGTGGTCGGATTCCCTGACTGAAAATATTGATACCCTAGATAGGGACAGTATATTTTTGCCTATAGAGCATTTAAAAGATGCATTTCTATATATGCGTGATGCACAGCGGAATATTTGCCGACTGGCATCAAGTCTAAGTGCGTTGTCCATTTCTACCAGTAGAGGGTTATGGACACGTCAGTGGTCAGGTGATGCGTATTCCAAACGGCATTTGGAAGTATTGCCTTATTAAGGGGAGGAGTTATTTGGGGTCGGTCTTTTAGACCTGGTGGCCACGGCAACAGCTGGGAAATCCACGTTTGTACCCCAGGTCGCCTCTCAACATGAGAAGACGCCGTATTATCAGGCGCAGTCTTTTCGTGGACAAGCGGGCAAAAGGTTCCTCATTTCTGCCCCGTGACAGAGGGAGAGGAAAAAGGCTGCAGAAATCAGCCAGTTCCCAGGAACAGAAACCCTCTCCCGCCTCTGCCAAGCCCTCAGTATACGCTGGGGCTTTACAAGCAGAATCAGGCACGGTGGGGGGCCCGTCTCAATGAATTTCAGCGCGCAGTGGGCTCACTCGCAAGTAGACCCCTGGATCCTTCAGGTGATATCTCAGGGGTACAAATTAGAATTCGAGACGTCTCCCCCTCGCCGTTTCCTAAAGTCGGCTTTACCGATGTCTCCTTCTGACAGGGAGACAGTTTTGGGAGCCATTCACAAGCTGTATTCCCAGCAGGTGATAATCAAGATACCCCTCCTGCAACAGGGAACGGGGTATTATTCCACACTGTTGTGGTACCGAAGCCGGACGGCTCGGTGAGACCGATTCTAAATCTAAAATCTTTGAACACTTACATACAGAGGTTCAAATTCAAGATTGAGTCACTCAGAGCAGTGATTGCGAACCTGGAAGAAGGGGACTACATGATGTCTCGGGACATCAAGGATGCTTACCTTCATGTCAAAATTTACCCTTCTCACCAAGGGTACCTCAGGTTTATGGTACAGAACTGTCACTATCAGTTCAGACGCTGCCGTATGGATGGTCCACGGCACCCCGGGTCTTTACCAAGGTAATGGCCGAAATGATGATATTCCTTCGAAGGAAGGGAATTTTAGTTATCCCTTACTTGGACAATTCCCTGATAAGGGTAAGATCCAGGGAACAGTTGGAGGTCGGTGTAGCACTATCTCAGGTAGTGTTGCGGCAGCACGATTGGATTCTCAATATTCCAAAATCGCAGCTGGTTCCGACGACTTGTCTTCTGTTCCTAGGGATGATCCTGGACACAGTCCAGAAAAAGGTGTATCTCCCGGAGGAGAAAGCCAGGGAGTTATCCGAGCTAGTCAGGAACCTCCTAAAACCGAGCCAAGTCTCAGTGCATCAATGCACAAGGGTTCTGGGTAAAATGGTGGCTTCCTACGAAGCAATCCCATTCGGCAGATTCCACGCAAGAACTTTCCAGTGGGACCTGCTGGACAAATAGTCCGGGTCGCATCTTCAGATGCATCAGCGGATAACCCTGTCACCAAGGACATGGGTGTCCCTCCTGTGGTGGTTGCAGAGTGCTCATCTTCTAGAGGGCCGCAGATTCGGCATTCAGGACTGGGTCCTGGTGACCACGGATGCCAGCCTGCGAGGCTGGGGAGCAGTCACACAGGGAAGGAATATCCAGGGCTTATGGTCAAGCCTGGAGACATCACTTCACATAAATATCCTGAAGCTAAGGGACATTTACAATGCTCTAAGCTTAGCAAGACCTCTGCTTCAAGGTCAGCCGGTGTTGATCCAGTCGGACAACATCACGGCAGTCACCCACGTAAACAGACAGGGTGGCACAAGAAGCAGGGGGGCAATGGCAGAAGCTGCAAGGATTCTTCGCTGGGCGGAAAATCATGTGATAGCACCGTCAGCAGTATTCATTCCGGGAGTGGACAACTGGGAAGCAGACTTCCTCAGCACGACCTCCACCCGGGAGAGTGGGGACTTCACCCAGAAGTCTTCCACATGATTATAAACCGTTGGAAAAAACTCGACAGGTATTGCGCCAGGTCCAGGGACCCTCAGGCAATAGCTGTAGACGCTCTGGTAACACCGTGGGTGTACCAGTCAGGGTATGTGTTCCCTCCTCTGCCTCTCATACCCAAGGTACTGAGATTGATAAGATGGAGAGGAGTAAGCACTATATTCGTGGCTCCGGATTGGCCAAGAAGGACTTGGTAACCGGAACTTCAAGAGATGCTCACGGAGGATCCGTGGCCTCTACCTCTAAGAAGGGACCTGCTCCAGCAAGGACCCTGTCTGTTCCAAGACTTACCGCGGCTGCGTTTGACGGCATGGCGGTTGAACGCCGGATCCTAAGGAAAAAAAGGCATTCCGGTTGAAGTCAGCCCTATCCTGATCAAAGCCAGGAAGGATGTAACCGCAAAAACATTATCACCGCAATTGGCGAAAATATGTTGCGTGGTGCGATGCCAGTAAGGCCCGACGGAGGAAATTCAACTGGGTCGATTCCTACATTTCCTGCAAACAGGAGTGTCTATGGGCCTGAAATTGGGGTCCATTAAGGTTAAAATTTCGGCCCTGTCAATTTTCTTCCAAAAAGAACGAGCTTCAGTCCCTGAAGTTCAGACGTTTGTAAAAGGGGTACTGCATATACAGCCTCCTTTCGTGCCTCCAGTGGCACTTTGGGATCTCAATGTAGTTTTGGGTTCCAAAAGTCACATTGGTTTGAACCACTTAAATCTGTGGAGTTAAAATATCTCACATGGAAAGTGGTCATGCTGTTGGCCCTGGCCTGGGCCAGGCGTGTGTCAGAATTGGCGGCTTTATCCTGAAAAAGCCCTTATCTGATTTTCCATTCGGACAGGGCGGAATTGAGGACTCGTCCTCAGTTTCTCCCTAAGGTGGTTTCAGCGTTTCACCTGAACCAACCTATTTGTGGTGCCTGCGGCTACTAGGGACTTGGAGGACTCCAAGTTGCTAGACGTTGTCAGGGCCCTGAAAATATATGTTTCCAGGACGGCTGGAGTCAGGAAATCTGACTCGCTGTTTATCCTGTATGCACCCAACAAGCTGGGTGCTCCTGCTTCTAAGCAGACTATTGCTCGTGGGATTTGTAGTACAATTCAGCTTACACATTCTGTGGCAGGCCTGCCACAGCCAAAAATCTGTAAATGCCCACTCCACAAGGAAGGTGGGCTCATCTTGGGCGGCTGCCCGAGGGGTCTCGGCTTTACAACTTTGCCGAGCAGCTACTTGGTCAGGAGCAAATACGTTTGTAAAATTCTACAAAATTGATATCCTGGCTGAGGAGGACCTGGAGTTCTCTCATTTGGTGCTGCAGAGTCATCCGCACTCTCCCGCCCGTTTGGGAGCTTTGGTATAATCCCCATGGTCCTTACGGAGTCCCCAGCATCCACTTAGGACGTTAGAGAAAATAAGAATTTACTTACCGATAATTCTATTTCTCGTAGTCCGTAGTGGATGCTGGGCGCCCATCCCAAGTGCGGATTGTCTGCAATACTGGTACATAGTTATTGTTACCAAAAAATCGGGTTATTGCTGTAGTGAGCCATCTTTTCTAGAGGCTCCTCTGTTATCATGCTGTTAACTGGGTTCAGATCACAAGTTGTACGGTGTGATTGGTGTGGCTGGTATGAGTCTTACCCGGGATTCAAAATCCTTCCTTATTGTGTACGCTCGTCCGGGCACAGTATCCTGAGGCTTGGAGGAGGGTCATAGGGGGAGGAGCCAGTGCACACCAGATAGTCCTAAAGCTTTCTTTAGATGTGCCCAGTCTCCTGCGGAGCCGCTATTCCCCATGGTCCTTACGGAGTCCCCAGCATCCACTACGGACTACGAGAAATAGAATTATCGGTAAGTAAATTCTTATTTTTAAGGTACACAATGAAGCCCTGCACGGATCTCACAGATCCGGCCGGGATTCCTTGTGTTTTGTCAGGCAGTGTTTTACTCATCACTCCCGTAAAACACTGCCTGATATTACGAATCACATCGACATCGGAAAATACGAATTGTGAAAAGTCGGCAGCTTAGTGAATGACCGTATCAGGATTCAAAAAGTTGCAGTAAAATGCACCCGATACCATTCGAGTTCAAACACCCTTCAAAACGGCCAAAACACGAATCTTTGTAAATATACCCCTAAATGTGTATTGTGTTGTGATGATGAACCAAGTCTCCGCCCCCCTTTTCATGTGACCATAACCTACATCACTTTTAGGCTATTGAGTTTTTTGAGCAAAACATGGAGGAAAAAATGACATAAAACCTGCATAGAACATAAAATTCACTAACATATCCTATTATCGGGGGTATTCAATGCATGTCGGATCCTCTCCGACAGTGCAGTATTCAATTAGCAGGCAATTCGGACAGGTTTTGCCATTTTTCCGACAATGCTGATTCGACTTTTTTTGAAGTCGGATCAGCATTGTCGAAAACTGTCCAAAATCCTGTTGGTATTGGCTGCTAATCCGACAAAACACGTGGATCCGCTGCTAATCCGCCGACCCACGTGTTTTCCAACAAGTCAGAATTGCTGACAAGTCGGAAAAACGGCAGCTATATTGAATAGGTTGAATCCTGATTCGACCAGGAAAGGTCGGAAACTGACGTCTTTCCGACTAGATGTCAGTTCCGACTTCAGTTGAATAGACCCTTATATATGAAAAGTCAACAAATCATATTTTTCTCACATACACTACTGGGTAAATGTAATAGCCTGCGAAGTGCCGTGTTCCCGGCAAGTCTGCCTGATGTTTTAAAGAAGCATTCATTTAAAATTAAAAAATTAAAAAAAGCTGTGTAATGCTAGTTAGAATTTTAAACCCTTGTTAGCATTTTCTGTAGTATTCAGCTTGCCTGCTATTGCTACCAAGCGTTATTGTTTCTCTTACCCATTTCTACCTAACTTTTCCTGCCCACTAATAAATGTGCTGAGGTCGCTTTTTGTGTTTGTTCTGCCATTGGGGGACAATCCGAGTTGATCGCTCGCTAGCAACTTTTTGCAGCGCTGCGATCAGGTCAAAATGCTGTAGAACTGCGCATACGTATGCACCGCAATGTGCAGGTGCGTCGTATGGGTACAAAACGTATCGTTGCTGAGCGATGGATTTAACGAAGAATCCATTCGCATAGCTGATCGCAAGGAGATTGACAGGAAGAGGGCGTTTGTGGGTGTCAACTGACCGTTTTCTGGGAGTGTTTGGAAATACGCAGGCATGTCCAAACGTTTGCAGGGCGGGTGTCTGACGTCAATTCCGGGACCAGACAGGCTGAAGTGATCGCAAGGGCTGAGTAAGTTCAGACCTACTCAGAAGCTGCAAAAAACTTTTTCGTCCCGCTCAGCTGCACATGCGATCGCACACTTGCAAAGCAAAAATACACTCCCCCATAGGAGGCGACTATCTGATCGCTGCTCTGCAAAAAATAGCTAGCGAGCGATCAACTCGGAATGACCCCCATTGAGTACATCTTTGTGGATTCAAGGGGTCTCCTGCTTCTGGTGGAAGATTTCCACATTCATTCACAACAAGAGAAGACTAGAGATACAAGGAGCCTGGCTTGAATGGGATTTATCCCAGGATTGGAGGATTCTTGTAGTCCAACATGAGGCTGTCCAGGTTACCCTGTTTCATTTTTCTTTAAGGTTAGAGAGCAGAACTGTTCAGAGAAATTTCAATGATTGCCCACAGTCAGGTAGCAATCACACAAAGGTTGGGAGCGCAGCGGAGAAATCATTTGACATGCCTGGGAGAATGGCGGTTAAACAACTTCTAGAAGGATAAGGTCTTATTGCCTCAATATTCACTTTCACCTTAAGGGGTCTATTTAATAAGCCTTGGACGGAGATAAAGTACCAGCCAATCAGCTTTCTGCAGCGGGGTATACTGGGTTCCAAAGGGAAACATCGGGGGTGTAGAATGGATCTTAATCCAGAGGCACCAACAGGCTAAAGCTTTAGGCTGTCCCAGGATGCATTGGGGCCTCCTCTGTAACTCCGCCTCCAGGCACTGTGAGCTCAGTTTCGAGTTGGTGCCTGTAGCAGCAGGTCACCTAACAGAGGGGCTGCACTGGGCAGCCCTGAAATAGCTTACTAAGAAGACTTCAAGGGCCGCATCGCTGTTACATGTCAGGGTGACATTCAGCGCTGTGTCTCCATCACCTCCCAAGCGGCGAAATGCCATGTCACAGGCTGGGTTTGAAAAATGACAATTAGGCGCTGATTGGCTGATGGTTTATTTCCATCAACTTTATTTCCATTCAAGAAAAATCTTTTGATTCGCAATGTTCATCTTTCTGTGATGTTTCAGGAAAGAATGGTTCCCACTTCTCCAGTCGGCACCCTGTTGCTTAGGAGGGCATTTCTTCTCCCATGGTCCAGTACTTTATAAGTATGGGTTTTAATGCAAACTAGCAAAATACTTGGGTGTTACACAACATGGGTCAGATCTGGCTGCAGCTGTGTATGTTGCCCAGTCGCGTCTATGTCTTTATGCTGCTACAAAAGAACTTCCCTGGTGTAAATCCTAATGTGCATGGACTGAGACACACGCTGTCAGTTTCTATAGATACACCGCCTGACGCATCGAAACTTGACCAGGCGGTGCAGCGTCTCCATCTAAGTATGGCATCCTGTGTGAGCGGTTCAGCGGCCTTGTACGCAGCCACTTTCAGTGACACTCCCATACAATATCTCGCTTATCTCACATTTCTGCTACTGCGTGTCCAAGTCTGTGTTGCGACTGTGTATGCCGCACATGCCCTGTTCCCCTCTCTCTCTCTCAACCTCTATCACGCACCTTTGTATACAGCTGCAGAGCCAGGGCTGGATTAAGGGCCACATGGGCCTTGGGATGAAGATATTCAAGGGCCTATTGTGAGAATTGGGGAGGTGTGACAAGTGCTGTGTGAGTGGTGCAAGAGCCATATGGGTGTATATACCCCCTACAATATAAGCCCCAATGACTCCCTAATAATGTGAAAATATACAAATTGCATCATTTTGTGAGAAAAATAGAAATATAATCTTAATAGTTATGATTTATGGCCAACTACATGGCCAGCTGGAGCTCCATCCGCCCCATTGTTAATCTTGCCCTGTGCAGAGCAGTACTACAAGATGGACAGATTGAAAAGGAGAAGGAGGTGGGGTCTGAACAGGGGGTGGGGCTACACTGCACTGTACAGACTCAGTGCTCTCCATCGATGGTTGATATTGATTGATGACAATGGTTCTAAATCAGAGGTGGACGCAATGTTGATTGTGGACACAGTGCAGCGATGTTTTGCTACTGTAAATCTGCCAAAGCTGTATTGCACCCGCTGCACAGCTAATCATTAGCAATAGTGCACACACAGGGTATTTATGTACAAAGTGAGTGATAGCGGTTGGGGGAGGTAATGGGGGAGGGGTGTTGGTAGCGTTTTTTGTCCGAACGATAGTCAGCCACTGAGAATTTGCTTGCAGCTGGAGAGGCCCTGGCACCTTAGGAGAGCATAGGGTTTCTCAGAGGTGCAGCCGATGTTCCTGATGCTTCCCCTATTGTATGTAAGCGGCGGATGGAAGACACCGGCAGTGGGCGACTCTAAACACAAGTCAGCAACTGAGTCATTAGCATATTTTACATGTCTGCTGTGTAAGAAATTGCAGTCGCCCATGCGAGCACCTCGGAATCAGGCCCAGTGTACCCAGAGGAATTATCCAACCTGTAAGGTGAGAGACTATGGGCTAGATGCATCATCGCTTGGAAAGTGATAAAATGGAGCGTGAAAAAGTACCAGCCAATCAGGTCCGACTCCTAACTAACATGTCACAGGGTGTGTTTGAAAAATGGCAGTTAGGAGCTGATTGGCTGGTACTTTTCCACTCTCCAATTTATCACTTTTCAAGTGATGATGCATCTTGCCCAATATGTGCATGTGTACAACACGTGTGTGACTTTATGTATGTATAGCCCACCAGCCGCCTGTTTTTGTCAGGGACAATGCTGCGTTACAGGAACTGTCCTACCCACGAACCACAGTGGCCTGTGAGGGGGAGGAAGGAGCCCAGGAAGTTGGGAAGCGCTGTGTGACACACGGCCATTACCCCTTTTTCGTGTGTACGCCAAAGGCACGAGGTCCTGATCCCGGCATCCCAAATTTTGCTCTTCACGCCCCCCCCCCCCAGATTTAAATGCCCCGAGCCCCCCCAAAGCCTTAATCCAGCCCTGTGTTGAAGGACAATATGAGGGACACAGTTAGCTTAGTGTTCCCTCTAGAATTTGTGGTGGGATGAGGCGACACGGGCAATAAGCGCCGGGGAGGGGGCCGTGGCCCCACTGTCATCACCATTGGGACTGCGCGGCCCACTTAACATCACTAAGGGGGCGTGCCTCAGCTGTCGGCGTCTCTGATGACCTATGGAGGTGCTGGGCTTCCCCAAAGATCTACTTTTAATGTAAATAGATGTCATGTGTGTGCGCATGGCATCTATTCCCACGGCGGCAGGCGGTTTTAGCAGAGTGCTGCTAAAGGGGCATGGTGCATTTTGTCCTTTAAAAATCGTGAAGACTATATTCTGCCCATCCCCCTCTCATCAGATCCTGCGTTTGCACCCCTTGCAGATGCATGTGTTACCCATAAAATGGCTCCTATTTGCGCTATATTACACAATGCATCCCTGCATTGCCGTCTGAGATCTGTAGCTTTTATCCCTATTATGGGACTGGGAAACAAGACAGGACATAGGAAAGAGCTTGCAGTTTCTCAGGTGCTGGACACATTTGTGTTCTCCTACGTATCATATCACAGACACTTTATTCTTGCGTAAATATAACACATGACTGGATGCTGCTAATATGGTGGAACTATCAGAAAAGTCCGTCAGGGCTAATACAATTCGGCAACCGGATAGATTTATTGGTAGGAACAAGACACAGCAGAGGGACAAAGAGACATGTCATTCCTGGTAATTATTTTCACCTCTAAACAGGTAAGAGGTCACCAGGACACAGGGGAACTGGGGAGTAAATTGGAAGCATATGTCAGGAAGCTGCAAACTCCATGAAAGCACAGAGGCTCCTCACGGCCGTGCCGACTGTGCCTGGAACAGTGGGGCAATTCACCCAGCAATTAGCCGGCTTCCTGAAGCCTTCACTTTCCCTCCTACCACAATTGTTCCTCTTTTCCCAGGCCCCAGCCCTCACATCATTATAGGCTCAGAGGTGACTGTAAATTTAAGGTCAGGTGCAGTTAGATCGACGCGCTAGAGGCTACTGGTTGGGGCCTACTGTGTTTCACGTTCAAAGACTGACTGAGCCCCCAGATGGGAACCCACCACGTACACTGAGCTTCCTTCCGTGATTCGGAAATGAACCAGGCTAGTTGTAAATGTCAGGATGCCAGACGTCAGAGTGAGTGGGGGACACGGGGCTGGGGGGAACGCTCAGAGAATGCACAGGGCTGGGGATGCCCCTAGTATGAATAGTACAGAGACAAGAGTTCCCCATCTTTAGCCCAAACAGACGTCCCCATGGCAAGGCCGGCGAATCATAACGCCTGCTATAATAATGATGCAACTTTGAATTGCTCCCTAACTCATTTTTTTTGTTACTGTATGATGCTTCAAGAGAATACATTTACACATTAAGGGGCTGTGGTAGGCTTTGAAGTTAGCTTTTAAAAAAAAAAAAAAAAAAAAAAATGTATTATATTTGATGCGGATTGTGCATACACACCAAAAATGTCTTGCCGATCTATCCGTATGTAGATTCGGTTGTAATTTTGTGCCTATTCCTCACGCTTAGAGAGGCGATACGGAGGATTGATGAGACGTGCGAGTGTTGGCTGAGTGCAGTAACAGCGTGTAAATGCGTCTTATGCAAACTATAGTAATGATTCATATAGGCCCTCATTCCGAGATGATCGTAGCTGTGCTAAATTTAGCACAGCTACGATCATTCACACTGACATGCGGAGGGACGCCCAGCACAGGGCTAGTCCGCCCCACATGCCAGTGCCGCGGCCCCCCCCCCCCTGCAGAAGTGCAAAGGCATTGCACAGCGGCGATGCTTTTGCACTTCCAGAGTAGCTCCCAACCAGCGCAGCTTTAGCGTTCTGGGCCGGAGCTACTCATCGTTCCCCGGCCCGCAGCGGCTACCTATGACGTCACGCAGCCGCTGCAGACCACTCCCCGCACGGTCCGGCCACTCCTGCGTTGGCCGTACGGCGCCCTTGAAACGGCGGCCAAACGCAGCCGTTCCGCCCCCTCCCGCCCAGCGACCGCCTCTGCCTGTCAATCAGGCAGAGGCGATCGCAGCCCAGCTACGGCCTTCTGGCATGCGCCAGCGCACTGAGGCACCGGCGCATGCACAGTGGGTACCCGTTCACTCAGCTGCAATAAAATGCAGCGAGCGAACGGGTCAGAATGACCCCCATAGGCACCTGTCAGGAGGTGATTAACGTGTCGGCACTCAAGCCTTGGTGTAAAATATACACTGATGATGGTGATCGGAAGCCACTTTTAATTGGCTCATTGCATATTGATCTTTCTACAGAAAGGATCAATCTAGCTGCCTTTTTACTTACTTTTGTTGTTTATTTAGTAATTACTACTTTTGCCTTAAATGATCCATAATGGCCTACATCTTTGTTGCAGCGCCATAAAGTAATCTGTATTCGGCCTGCTGTCTTTCAAGGCCTGATTCAGAGTATGTTCTGGTTCCTTTAAATCCAGCATCCAAAACCTTTGCGCAGTTAGGGCCTAATTCAGCATGGACTGCAAAAGCAAAATCTTTCTCTAATGGGCATGTGCACTGCAGGTGGGGCAGATGTAACATGTGCAGAGAGAGTTAGATTTGGGTGGGGTGTGTTCAAACTGAAATCTAAATTGCAGTGTAAAAATAAAGCAGCCAGTATTTACCCTGCACAGAAACAAAATAACCCACCCAAATCTAACTCTCTCTGCACATGTTATATCTGCCCCACCTGCAGTGCCCATTAGAGAAAGATGTAGCGATCCATGCTGACTCAGGCCCTTTGGGGGTCATTCCGAGATGATCGTAGCTGTGCTAAATTTAGCACAGCTAAGATCAGGCACTAAGACAGGTGGGGGGAAGCCCAGCCCAGGGCTAGTCCGCCCCGCATGTCAGTGTCGCCCCCCCCTTTCCCGCAGAAAAACGAAAGCATCACACAGCTGCGATGCTTTTGCATCTCAGGAGTTACTCCCGGCAAGCGCAGCTCCTGCGACTGGCCGGGAGAACCTCTTCGGTGGCCCGGGTCGCAGCGGCTGCGTGACATCATGCAGCTGCCGCGGCCCGCCCCCCCAGTCGTCCGGCCACGCCTGCGTTGGCCGGACCGCACCCCCTAAATGGCGGCTTACTGCCGCCGTCCATCCCCCTCCCGCCCAGCGACCGCCTCTGCCTCAGAGGCGATCGCTAGGCAACGACGACTGGCATGTGCCAGCGCACTTCGGGCGCCGGCACATGCACAGTTCCACCCCGATCGCTGCGCTGCGATAAACTCCAGCGAGCGATTGGGTCGGAATGACCCCCTTAGTCTGTACTATTATGTGTGTTTTGGCAAAACTATAGGGATTTTCTGCTGTATCAGAAGTTTTATTGATGCCTATTAATGCCTAAGGGCGAGATGTGTACTAAGACCCGGTTGCCAGCTTTTCGGTGTGGAGGGTATTGCCATCTTTTATTGGCGATACCCTATAGAAGCTTATGGGCTTCTTACCGCACCTGTCGCATCCGCGGCTCACGCCGAACCCCCCCCCCCCCATACCTGTATGCAGGCAGCTCCCGTCGCAGTCCAGGATCCCAGCCCCCTCCTCCCCCAGGATCACAGCCATCTGTACTTCCAGCTGCAGGGAGGAGGAGCCCAGGACTGACAGCAGACGTCACCTCCCGGTGCTGGGAGGTGACGGTGAAGCCCAGAGGCCCCCGCACACCAATCTTCATAGGGGGCCAGGGGCATCGCATAGCGATACTAATCGCATATGTTAGTACACATGCGATTACCATCGGTGCGATAGCAGGCAATGGCCTGTGAAGATTATTAGTACATCCCGTCCTAATAGCCTATTGATATCTATTAGCCTATTGATGCCTAGTAACCTATATATGCCTAATAGCCAATTTATGGCAATAAGTGAAATGCATTTGTTATAAATAAATTCTAGAAAATATGGGTGTAAGTGGGACATGTGATGCATTTGTTATGTAAACCCAGTGCATTACTGTTGCCATCCAACACACATATAGTATGCGATACTTGCGGCTGCGAATTGTGTCACAAGTGCGACTAAATTTGATCAACCCTAATCTGCCCTGGAATAACTGAGGCCGGGTACACAAGGACGTTATTGGAACGATTTGCCTTATCGGAACGACAAATCTTCTACATCGTCTAATGTGTATGCACAGTTGCACGTTTCGACATTCTCTGGTTTCCCGTGCTGCAAGGTCAGCCAGAAGATATCGTTAACAAACATGGGGGGGTATTCAAATGTTTGAAAAGTTGGCTGGGTGTCTGTTTTATCCTGTCTATTAGATAGGAAAAAACAGACACCCAACTGACTTTTGAAACAATTGAATATCCCCCACTGTGTAGTATGTACGGGCAACTGTACGACAGGCGATATGGGGTTTGGATTGGCCAGTTTTCCTGAAACATGTTTGTTCTAGTGTGTACAATCAGACGACACGTTAAGTCGTTCAGTCCCTTGGAGGATTGCACAGTGTGTACGCTGACTATCCTTCTGGGCTCAAGGGAAATTGTCCCAAAGATTGTGCCGGCAGCCTGTCGTTCTGATGTGTACCCAGCCTAAGCCACTGCTGTAAATATTACAAGTATCTGACCTAGGAACAGAACAACATTCTCTGCAATAAACAATCTGTTTACAGCCACCCCAACTCTCATGTAATAATTTCCAGAGAAGATGTGATATTATTAATGCGGAACATTAGTTATAAATTTATGACTTCAAAGGGATTTGTTTTGGGACAGAACACAATTGTGAGAAAACATCTCGTGCTAGATTCCCAACCAATAAGATGATTCAGGAGGTTCTTTATCTTGTCTCTAAAACCTCATGTTGGTCTCCCTGGGACAAGGACTTGTGTCCAACAAACAAACTACAATAATATGACGTGTTGCAAAGAATCCTGTGTTGTGCCCTTTGCGGCGGGATGTAATGGCGCCGGAGCTCGCCGGAGGTGCGGGATGCCGGCCTATCTCGGATGTTTATTAAAAGGGACAATAACTTACAAGGCAAAACCATGCCTTATAAGTGATGGCCACAAACGTGCGAGATCAGCCGGCATCCCGCACTTCCGGCGAGCTCGGGCGCCATTACATCCTGCCCTTGGTCTTTCTTTGAAAATGTAAAGATCTTTTTTTTTTCTGCTGAAGTTTCCGTATTATTGTGAGAGTTCTGTTGCACAATGGCCAGTCAGTTTCTTTGACTAAAGATAATTGAGGGCTGATTAAACACTTAGGTAGTGCTTGATAGTACGGCAATTTGAGGGTGTCAGGACTATGGCATAGGGATGGACATTAAAGATTGATCTTCATGTCCGATATATCTAGGATAGACATTTAACCCGTGGGGCCTGATTCAGTAATGCACACAAACTGCACAGAAATCACAATGGTAGTGACAATGCTATTACTTGTTCCCTGACATCTCCATTGTAAGAGAGAGCATATCCAGTAGCGCTACTGAGCAGACGTGCGAGAGGGCTCTCCCTGGGACCCAGCCTGCCATCATCTGGACCACCGCCTGGGAGAGCCCCCCCACACCGGCCCGCTGCTCCTGTCCTTCTCGCTGCTCCACTGCACTGATGTGACCTTAATAACGGGTGCCCACTCAACTCTCCATGATGCTGCCTGCTTGTCCTGGTCAGCTGCAGCTGCGACGACCGTGGCTTTTCTCTCTGCATCTGTGGCTCCAATCCCTCTGCCTGCCTTTCTGACCTCGGCTGATATCCTGTCCAGCTCATGGTTATTTCTTGGGAAACCCGACATGCCGTCCACGTGGCCACTCTTCTCCAACATGACTCTGCTGCCCGATGGGATCTGGTCCTGGTGCCGTGTACCCCCAGGTGGGATATATATCAGGAGTATGGGGCTCCTGGATCTGCACATGTGCAGAACGGGTCCTGCGATCTCAGCGCAGGTATGCAAATACCCCTGCCTGATTGACAGGCAGAGGCGTTTTGAAGGGAGGGGTGGGGGCAGCCAGCGTTTGGGAAAACGGGGCCAAGGTCCGCATCGTGAGATGCAGTTTTCTTGGCCTCAGAAGCCGCACTGTGATGGCAGGGCTGAGAAAGCTTAGGCTCACTCAGCCTGCCATCGCAGATGAACATCGATGGTCGCGATGTTCATCTCAGATGCGATCGCAAATGCAGGGAGGAGGTGGTATGCACCTCCTCCTACATTTGCATTGCTAAGGATTGCAGTTGCAAAGGTGCTGCAAACAGCTTTGCAATTGCAGTCCTTAGTGAATTAGGCCCCAAGACACTCCACCAGACACACCATGGAAGATTTCACCAGCCCTATGGAGGCGCAGATTCTCCATCTGAACATGGGTCGGCTGTGCACATGCAACTTAGTTTTTAGAAGCAATCGCTAGCCATCGCCCCTTCCCTGTTGCCACCCGGAAATGCCAGCTGAAATGGCATTACTCTGTTTCAGATGCACGAGCAGACTAAAAACATGGATGCTTGCGTCCAACATCTGCGCGGCATCCACCTCTGCATCAAGTCCTCTATGGGGAATGCTAACTTGCATCAGGTAATGTGCCAAATATAATGAGGGTAAAGTGGAACCATCTAAACTTACCATAGCTATTGAAAGAATTTATTTATGGCTGCTGCTACTACTCCTGGTAAATCTTGCCCATAAGCTACAATGGCTAACACCATTTCACGATGCTACTGGGGCATAACAACCCCCATGGGGCTACTTTTGCGATCAAAGATGGGATCTCAGAAGATATCTGTCATGGTTCCCAGTAGATACTTCCAGGTGGTACTTAATATTTGCTGGTCCCCTCCAAAAACCACAGAATATCCATGAAAATATTTTTTTTTAAATATGGTTCAGATTCTCTGTATGTTTATACCAATGCTGGAGGTCAATAATTATGTATTAGAGACTGTGACCTTTTATAATCAGTTTAACCAATCAAGAGATGCCTGTATGTGTAAAAAAACACTGCCAACTATCTCATATTGGGCCTGATTCAGAGCTATAAATAAACCAGATGGTATATGTACGTTCCTGATGTTTGTGGGACTGCCCACAACCTGATCTGCACATGTACAAAATGGATCCTACAAGATTGCACACAGAGCCCCCTTAGCTGCAGCCTAATTGACAGACTGCGTCGTTTGTGGGCAGGTCGGTGTTAGGTTCCTGGTGCTCAGAACAAGGGAGATGTTGCGTAGTGAGTCCTGAGCACCAGAACGTGACGCTGAAATAAGGTGTGGTGTGGAAATAGCCCCTAGCACCCTACCTCCATTGTTTCACCCGTGTGGTCAGTTCACGCCTGAGTGACTATGGTTTCTTGGGCCCACGGCAGCCGCGTTTGAAGGGCGGATTAGGTCTGCCCAACTCCGATGCCCCCAGGTCTTAGATTGAGACAAGCCGTGAACCGAGACAGGATAATAACAAGGGGACCTCTAGCTAAAACAAACAGAAGGCTAGGGGCTTCTAACAACCCTAAACCTAAATATATGTGCGGCACGCCGCCAAAGGAAAAGAACAACAAAGGAAATGCTGTCCACTCGCCGACCACAATACCGTTGTGTACCGGCGGTGACAGCACAAGCAGAACCCTCTGCAAAACACCAGAAACAAATTATAACCAAAGAATACTGCGGCCTGAGCCGACGGATGCGGCAAAGCCGCTACTCACGGAACCGGTACAAATACTGGCAAATGGACAGGAACCCCCAATGTAGCCGACACAGACTCTCAGAACTGGAGGACAGGCAGAATCCCAAACGACAGACCGGTGGACACCAAGAAGCCAGATATTCGACCAGGCACAGACAAAGCCACAGGACTCCTGGACAGGAACGCTTCACGGCAGGATACAGGATCAGACACTGGAATCGACACAGGAACCGACACTCAAAGCAGCTAGACAGACACTGCTAGACAGGAGCTCAGGAACTGGCAGGGACTAGCTCAGAACTCAAGAACTCTGGAACCCAGGAAACCTGGAAATATCACCAGCGTCTGTGAATTGCACTGAGCCAGCATATAACAGAGAGTCTTAATTAATTATGTCGTGCAGCTGTCCTGTTGCACCACTGAGAGGTGCAATCAACAGACAGGTGAGGCTGAACACATGGGAACAAGCTGCAATCACACAAACTCACCACTGGCAGCAAACAAGAATCTTCTTAAACCAGAGCAACGGGAAATCCTGGCCTGCAAGACTACTTATAAACATAAAATAGGAATGAACCACTACCTGTGGTTAATAACAGTACCCTCTCTTTAAGGGTGGGCTCCGAACACCCCATGACACCCACGGGGAACAGAAACAGAAGTATAACATAAAATACATAACCAAAAATGCAAAACAGGAATGAGCCACAGCCGTGGCTCATAACATTAATCCCCCCCCCTTGAGGAGGGGTCAAAGGACCCCAAAATTTAGACTTTACAAAACAAGGGATACAAAAAAAAAACTGACACACGGGTCTAACAGAAACAAGCTGTGACAACAGCTTGTAACGGTGCCCCCCCCCCATTGACAGTGGCCACTGGACACAAGACAAGGAAAGAAAAAAAGATCTTTTTTTTAATTTTTCTTTTTTAACAAGGCAAGAGTCAATAATCATTTCTTTTTCTTCTTCTTCTTATTTTTACAAAGTTCTTGAGGTCTGACCAAGGTAATTCCCCAAACATTGTCTGAACTGATGGTACCTCCCAGCAAGGCTGGGTTCAAGTCAGAGATTGGTTTCTTAACCTTGGGAGCTGAACTTTCAGGCAAAGTACTGCTATTAGAAGAAGAGAGAAAAGCACATCCTGCAGTCAAAACAACGGGCTGAGACTCTTGTGCCGAATTTACACAATACGGTGAACTCTCAGCAGATAAGACGGGTGACCTAGAGGAACCTGAACCAATTTCTTTGGAACCATATCTCTTAATAACTGCATCACTGAATGCCGGGGGATCCTGAAGAATGGGATCTTCAGCTTTCATTAGGCTGGTTGCCCACTCAAAAGGCTCTCCTCTAAAGGAATATATCAGATAGAGCACAAGGTTCTCTGAAGTGATGCCCAGAAATGGTCTAAACAACAAAATGGTGTAATAGTGTTTGTAAAGCGCCAGAAATTGGACTAAGTCCCCATCAAAGATTATAGATGTTGAGATATCAACAGAGTCAGGATCTGCTTCCTTCCCATCTGACTGACTAGAGTGCTTTGCTAGGACCTGGTCACTATTGACCTTACTCGAGGCTAAGACTTTCTGAACCCCACCTGGGGCAGTGACCTTCTGAACCCCACCTGGGGCAGTGACCCTCGGAACCCCACCTGGGGCAGTGGCCCTCGGAACCCCACCTGGGGTAGTGACTTTCTGAACCCCACCTGGGGTAGTGACTTTCTGAACCCCACCCGGGGCAGTGACTTTCTGAACCCCACCCGGGGCAGTGACTTTCTGAACCCCACCCGGGGCAGTGACTTTCTGAACCCCACCCGGGGCAGTGACTTCCGGGAACCCCGCTGGGGCAGTGGCCTCCGGGAACCCCGCCGGGGCCAGCACCTCGGATTCTTTTACTGGGACCGGGCCGTCGGCCTCCCTCTCTGGGACCGAGCCGTCGGCCTCCCTCTCTGGGACCGAGCCGTCGGCCCCCCTCTCTGGGACCGAGCCGTCGGCCTCCTTCTCTGGGACCGAGCCGTCGGCCTCCCTCTCTAAGTCGATAATTATCGAAACTTCTCCCGGGACTAAGACTTCCGGGACCTTTGCTGAAGCTATAACCTTCAGAACCTCCACTAACGCTATGCCTCTTGAGTCCTTTCCTGGTGAAGCGACCTCTAGACCCTTCTTTGGGGCTGCGTCTCTCGAGACCCCACTTGGGGATATTACTTCAAAGATCCCTTCTGGAGTTTTGCTTCTCGAGTTCCCTTCTAGAACTATGGTTTTAGACACCTTCTCTGGAGTTGCCCTATTCAAGTCTCTACCTGGGGTAACAGCTTCTGAGACCCCTTCTGGTATTGACACCTGAGCAATAATATTCAATGTCCCTCTATAACCTAGAGCATCGGGTACCGCTCCAGGACTCTAGGCATCGGGCACCGCTCCAGGACTCTGGGCATCGGGCACCGCTCCAGGACTCTGGGCATCGGGCACCGCTCCAGGACTCTGGGCATCGGGCACCGCTCCAGGACTCTGGGCATCGGGCACCGCTCCAGGACCCTGGGCATCGGGCACCACTCCAGGACCCTGGGCACCACTCCAGGGGTTTGCAACTCTGCTTCCACAGGAAAATCAAGAGAGGAGAGAAACATTCTCCTTTGGTTCCTGAATCTATAATGGGGCTCCCTAGCCCAAGGACCCCAATTATAGGACAGAGTGCTTTTTAGTGTGGGTTGTGTGACAAGTACCTCTGCCACAGTAGAGACAGGAGTAGGTCTTGTATCCTGACTCAACTTGGCCAGAGGGCAGGACTTGTCGTCACACTTTGGCTTGCGCAACTCACAGGTCTGCAGATAGTGGCCTAAACCCCCACAATATAGGCATAAATCTAAGTTTCTGCGACGCAGACGCTCCTCTTCTGAGAGCCTGGCCTGCAGAAAACTTTCAAACTTTTTCTCTCTAATTAAACCTGAGGATTCACTTGTCACCATACTGTGAACAAGAGTCTCTTTAGAGAATGAACTCTCAAGAACTTCTGGCAAAATAAGCAAAATTTTGGTCAGAAGGTTTTGCAGTTGCTTTAAGGATTGCTGCAAAACTTCCAGCCGCTCAGGTTTCAAAGCACTGAAAGCAGAGTTCAGGGCTGAGAGAGACACCTGCAGGGCTTGCATAGTTGGCATAGGAGGATTTTAAACTAGACAAGACTAGACTAGACTAGACTAGACTAGACTAGATTTTTAAACTAGACAAGACAAGACTGGATTTTTAAACTAGACAAGACAAGACTGGATTTTTAAATACCGGACTGGATTCTGCACACTGAATTCTAGACAGGACTGGATTCTAAACACCGGACTGGATTCTGCACACTGAGTTCTAGACAGGACTGGATTTTAGACAAGACACTGGACTGGGCCAAAAAAGAAAAAGTTTTATTTCTTTTTTGTTGTATGGCTGGTGATAATGTTAGGTTCCTGGTGCTCAGAACAAGGGAGATGTTGCGTAGTGAGTCCTGAGCACCAGAACGTGACGCTGAAATAAGGTGTGGTGTGGAAATAGCCCCTAGCACCCTACCTCCATTGTTTCACCCGTGTGGTCAGTTAACGCCTGAGTGACTATGGTTTCTTGGGCCCACGGCAGCCGTGTTTGAAGGGCGGATTAGGTCTGCCCAACTCCGATGCCCCCAGGTCTTAGATTGAGACAAGGCGTGAACCGAGACAGGATAATAACAAGGGGACCTCTAGCTAAAACAAACAGAAGGCTAGGGGCTACTAACAACCCTAAACCTAAATATATGTGCGGCACGCCGCCAAAGGAAAAGAACAACAAAGGAAATGCTGTCCACTCGCCGACACAATACCGTTGTGTACCGGCGGTGACAGCACAAGCAGAACCCTCTGCAAAACACCAGAAACAAATTATAACCAAAGAATACTGCGGCCTGAGCCGACGGACGCGGCATAGCCGCTACTCACGGAACCGGTACAAATACTGGCAAACGGACAGGAACCCCCAATGTAGCCGACACAGACTCTCAGAACTGGAGGACAGGCAGAATCCCAAACGACAGACCGGTGGACACCAAGAAGCCAGATATTCGACCAGGCACAGACAAAGCCACAGGACTCCTGGACAGGAACGCTTCACGGCAGGACACAGGATCAGACATTGGAATCGACACAGGAACCGACACTCAAAGCAGCTAGACAGACACTGCTAGACAGGAGCTCAGGAACTGGCAGGGACTAGCTCAGAACTCAAGAACTCTGGAACCCAGGAAACCTGGAAATCTGGAAATATCACCAGCGTCTGTGAATTGCACTGAGCCAACATATAACAGAGAGTCTTAATGAATTATGTCGTGCAGCTGCCCTGTTGCACAACTGAGAGGTGCAATCAACAGACAGGTGAGGCTGAACACATGGGAACAAGCTGCAATCACACAGACTCACCACTGGCAGCAAACAAGAATCTTCTTAAACCAGAGCAACGGGAAATCCTGGCCTGCAAGACTACTTATAAACATAAAAATAAGAATTTACTTACCGATAATTCTATTTCTCATAGTCCGTAGTGGATGCTGGGACTCCGTCAGGACCATGGGGAATAGCGGGCTCCGCAGGAGACAGGGCACATCTAAAAAAGCTTTTAGGTCACATGGTGCGTACTGGCTCCTCCCCCTATGACCCTCCTCCAAGCCTCAGTTAGGTACTGTGCCCGGACGAGCGTACACAATAAGGAAGGATCTTGAATCCCGGGTAAGACTCATACCAGCCACACCAATCACACCGTACAACTTGTGATCTGAACCCAGTTAACAGTATGATAACACAAACGAAGTAGCCTCTGAACAGATGGCTCACAACAACAGTAATAACCCGATTTTTGTAACAATAACTATGTACAAGCATTGCAGACAATCCGCACTTGGGATGGGCGCCCAGCATCCACTACGGACTATGAGAAATAGAATTATCGGTAAGTAAATTCTTATTTTCTCTAACGTCCTAGTGGATGCTGGGACTCCGTCAGGACCATGGGGATTATACCAAAGCTCCCAAACGGGCGGGAGAGTGCGGATGACTCTGCAGCACCGAATGAGAGAACTCCAGGTCCTCTTTAGCCAGAGTATCAAATTTGTAAAATTTTACAAACGTGTTCTCCCCTGACCACGTAGCTGCTCGGCAGAGTTGTAATGCCGAGACTCCTCGGGCAGCCGCCCAGGATGAGCCCACTTTCCTTGTGGAATGGGCCTTTACAGATTTAGGCTGTGGCAGGCCTGCCACAGAATGTGCAAGTTGGATTGTACTACATATCCAACGTGCAATCGTCTGTTTAGACGCAGGAGCACCCAACTTGTTGGGTGCCTACAATGTAAACAACGAGTCAGATTTTCTGACTCCAGCTGTCCTTGAAATATATATTTTTAATGCTCTGACAACGTCCAGTAACTTGGAGTCCTCCAAGTCGCTAGTAGCCGCAGGCACCACAATAGACTGGTTCAAGTGAAATGCCGAAACCACCTTAGGGAGAAATTGAGGACGTGTCCTCAATTCTGCCCTGTCCGAATGGAATATCAGATATGGGCTTTTGTATGACAAAGCTGCCAACTCCGAAACTCTCCTGGCTGAAGCCAGGGCCAACAGCATGGTTACCTTCCATGTAAGGTATTTTAAATCTACCGATTTTAAAGGCTCAAACCAATGAGATTTGAGAAAATTTAGAACCACGTTCAAATCCCACGGTGCCACTGGAGGCACTATTGGGGGTTGTATATGTAGTACACCTTTGACAAAAGTTTGTACTTCAGGCACTGACGCCAATTCCTTCTGGAAGAAAATTGATAAGGCCGAAATTTGAACTTTAATGGACCCCAATTTGAGGCCCATAGACAATCCTGCTTGCAGGAAATGTAAGAATCGACCCAATTGAAATTCTTCCGTTGGAGCCTTCTTGGCCTCACACCACGCAACATATTTTCTCCAAATGCGGTGATAATGTTGTGCGGTCACTTCTTTCCTGGCTTTAATTAAAGTAGGAATAACTTCCTCAGGAATGCCCTTCTCTTTTAGAATCCGGCGTTCAACCGCCATGCCGTCAAACGCAGCCGCGGTAAGTCTTGGAACATACAAGGTCCCTGCTGAAGCAGATCCCTTCTTAGAGGTAGAGGCCACGGATCCTCCGTGAGCATCTCTTGAAGTTCCGGATACCAAGTTCTTCTTGGCCAGTCCGGAGCTACCAGTATTGTTCTTACTCCTCTTTTCCGTATAATTCTCAGTACCTTTGGTATGAGAGGCAGAGGAGGGAACACATACACTGACTGGTACACCCACGGTGTTACCAGAGCGTCCACAGCTATTGCCTGAGGGTCTCTTGACCTGGCGCAATACCTGTCCAATTTTTTGTTGAGGCGAGACGCCATCATGTCCACCTTTGGTTTTTCCCAACGGTTCACAATCATGTGGAAAACTTCTGGATGAAGTCCCCACTCTCCCGGGTGAAGGTCGTGTCTGCTGAGGAAATCTGCTTCCCAGTTGCCCACTCCCGGGATGAACACTGCTGACAGTGCTACGACATGATTCTCCGCCCAGCGCAGAATCCTTGCAGCTTCTGCCATTGCACTCCTGCTTCTCGTGCCGCCTTGTCGGTTTACGTGGGCGACTGCCGTGATGTTGTCGGACTGGATCAACACCGGCTGACCCTGAAGCAGCGATTTTGCCAGGCTTAGAGCATTGTAGATCGCTCTTAGCTCCAGTATATTTATGTGAAGAGACGTCTCCAGGTTTGACCACACGCCCTGGAAGTTTCTTCCCTTTGTGACTGCTCCCCAACCTCGTAGGCTGGCATCCGTAGTCACCAGGACCCAGTCCTGTATGCCGAATCTGCGGCCCACTAACAGATGGGCAGTCTGCAACCACCACAGGAGAGACAACCTTGTTCTCGGTGACAGTGTTATCCGCTGATGCATGTGCAGATGCGATCCGGACCATTTGTCCAGCAGATCCCACTGAAATGTTCGTGCATGGAATCTGCCGAATGGAATCGCTTCGTACGAAGCCACCATCTTTCCCAGGACTCTTGTGCATTGATGTACTGACACAGTTCCTGGTTTTAGGAGGTTCTTGACAAGTTCGGATAACTCCCTTGCTTTCTCTTCCGGGAGAAATACCTTTTTCTGAACCGTGTCCAGAATCATGCCCAGGAACAGCAGATGTGTTGTCGGGGTCAATTGAGATTTTGGAAGATTTAGAATCCACCCGTGTTGCTGAAGCACTACTTGTGTTAGCGCTACACCGACTTCCAGCTGTTCTCTGGACTTTGCCCTTATCAGGAGATCGTCCAAGTAAGGGATAATTATTAATACGCCTTTTCTTCGTAGAAGAACCATCATTTCGGTCATTACCTTGGTAAAGACCCGAGGGGCCGTGGACAACCCAAACGGCAGCGTTTGAAACTGATAATGACAGTCTTGTATCACGAACCTGAGATACCCTTGGTGTGAGGGGTAAATCGGGACATGTAGATAAGCATCTTTTATGTCCAAGGACACCATGAAGTCTCCTTCTTCCAGATTCGCTATCACTGCTCTGAGTGACTCCATCTTGAACTTGAATTTCTTTATGTACAGGTTCAAGGATTTCAGATTTAGAATAGGCCTTACCGAACCGTCCGGTTTCGGTACCACAAATAGTGTGGAATAATACCCCTTTCCCTGTTGTAGGAGGGGTACCTTGACTATCACCTGCTGAGAATACAGCTTGTGAATGGCTTCCAAAACCGACGTCCTTTCTGAGGGAGACGTTGGTAAAGCAGACTTTAGGAACCGGCGAGGGGGAGACCTTTCGAACTCCAGCATGTAACCCTGAGATACTATCTGCAGGACCCACGGGTCCACTTGTGAGTGAACCCATTGATTGCTGAAAATCTTGAGTCGACCCCCCACCGTTCCTGAGTCCGCTTGTAAAGCCCCAGCGTCATGCTGATGGCTTTGTAGAAGCCGGGGCGGGCTTCTGTTCCTGGGCAGGGGCTGCTTGCTGCCCTTTCTTACCCTTTCCTCTGCCTCGCGGCAGATAAGACTGTCCTTTTGGTCGCTTTTTATAGGAGCGAAAGGACTGCGGCTGAAAAGACGGTGTCTTTTTCTGTTGGGAGGGGGTCTGAGGTAAAAAAGTGGATTTGCCGGCAGTTGCCGTGGCCACCAGGTCCGAAAGACCGACCCCAAACAATTCCTCTCCTTTATATGGCAATACTTCCATATGCCTCTTGGAATCCGCATCACCTGACCACTGTCGCGTCCATAAACTTCTTCTGGCAGATATGGACATCGCGCTTACTCTTGATGCTAGAGTACAAACATCCCTCTGAGCATCTCGCATATAAAGGAAAGCATCCTTTAATTGCTCTAGAGTCAATAAAATACTGTCCCTATCCAGGGTATCAATATTTTCAGTCAGAGAATCCAACCACACTACCCCAGCACTGCACATCCAGGCTGAGGCTATTGCCGGTCGCAGTATAACACCAGTATGTGTGTATATACTCTTCAGTGTAGTTTCCAGCCTCCTATCTGCTGGATCCTTGAGGGCGGCCGTATCAGGAGACGGCAACGCCACTTGCTTTGATAAACGTGTGAGCGCCTTATCCACCCTAGGGGGTGTTTCCCAGCGCGCCCTAACCTCTGGTGGGAAAGGGTATAATGCCAATAACTTCTTGGAAATTAGCAGTTTTCTATCGGGGTTAACCCACGCTTCATCACACACGTCATTCAATTCCTCTGATTCTGGAAAAAATACAGGTAGTTTTTTCACCCCCCACATAATACCCCTTTTTGAGGTACCAGCAGTATCAGAGATCTGCAAAGCCTCCTTCATTGCCGTGATCATATAACGTGTGGCCCTATTGGAAAATACGTTTGTTTCTTCACCGTCGACACTAGATTCATCTGTGTCGGTACCCGTGTCGACTGACTGAGGTAAAGGACGTTTTACAGCCCCTGACGGTGTCTGAGACGCCTGAACCGGTACTAACTGGTTTGCCGGGCGTCTTATTTCGTCAACTGACTTTTGTAATGTGCTGACATTATCACGTAATTCCATAACTAAAGCCATCCATTCCGGTGTCGACTCCCTAGGGGGTGACATTACCATCATCGGCAATTGCTCTGCCTCCACACCAACATCGTCCTCATACATGTCGACACACACGTACCGACACACAGCAGCCACACAGGGAATGCTCTAATCGAAGACAGGACCCCCTAGCCCTTTGGGGAGACAGAGGGAGAGTTTGCCAGCACACACCAAAAGCGCTATAAATGTATATAAACAACCCTAGAAGGTGTTGTTTACTATATATGCGCTCTTAATATATAAATATCGCCAATTTATGCCCCCCTTCTCTTTGTTACCCTGTTTCTGTAGTGCAGTGCAGGGGAGAGACCTGGGAGCCTTCCTCACCAGCGGAGCTGAGCAGGAAAATGGCGCTGAGTGCTGAGGAGAATAAGCTCCGCCCCTTTTTCGGCGGGCTTTTCCACGGTTTTTAAGAAACTGGCCTGGGTTAAAATACATACATATAGCCTTAATGGCTATATGTGATGTATTTATTTTGCCACTAAAGGTAATTATATTGCTGCCCAGGGCGCCCCCAGCAGCGCCCTGCACCCTCCGTGACTGAGTCAGTGAGCCGTGTGACAACAATGGCGCACAGCTGCCGTGCTGTGCGCTACCTTCAAGAAGACTGAGGAGTCTTCTGCCGCCTGCTTTCCGGACCTCCGTTCTGCCGTCTCTTCAGCGTCTGTAAGGGGGATCGGCGGCGCGGCTCCGGGACGAACCCCAGGCTGACCTGTGTTCCGACTCCCTCTGGAGCTAAGTGTCCAGTAGCCTAAGACTCCAATCCATCCTGCACGCAGGTGAGTTGGAAATCTCTCCCCTAAGTCCCTCGATGCAGTGATCCTGTTGCCAGCAGGAATCACTGAGATTGAAACCTAAAAAAAAAAAAAAAAACTTTTCTAAACAGCTCTTTAGGAGAGCCACCTAGATTGCACCCTCTCGGACGGGCACAAAAACCTAACTGAGGCTTGGAGGAGGGTCATAGGGGGAGGAGCCAGTACGCACCATGTGACCTAAAAGCTTTTTTAGATGTGCCCTGTCTCCTGCGGAGCCCGCTATTCCCCATGGTCCTGACGGAGTCCCAGCATCCACTAGGACGTTAGAGAAATAGGAATGAACCACTACCTGTGGTTCATAACAGTCGGGGGGCCAGTGATGGGGACAGTTGTAAGCATGCCATGGTCTGGGACTGCATCTTCAGATGCAGATTTCCTGGCCTCAGCAGTGTGACCAGCCCAGCCATCCTGCGTAACCCGAGGGTCACTCAGATATCCGATGTTCCGATACTGCAACTACAGAAGCGTGCAGGAGGCGTCTGTAAACACAACCTGCTTCCTGCGTCCAGAGATTCAGAACCCATAGATTACATTTTTTTTTGGGGGGGGGGGGTGGTATAACGTTTTCTAATATGTCCTAGAGGATGCTTAGGTCCACCTCAGTACCATGGGGTATAGGCTGTTCCACAGGAGCCATGGGCTAGAGTGCCTTTTCAAAGGGTGTGAACTGGCTCTACTGAGTTTCTCTGAAAAGACTTATGTTAGTTTTTTTATTTTCAGGGAGGACTGCTGGCAACAGTCTCCCTGCTTAGTGGGACTGAGGGGGCATAAGTAGGAACCAACTTCCTGAATAGTTTCAAGGCTCTGCTTCTGGCTGACAGGACACCATTAGCTCCTGAAGGGTACTGAACGCTAGCTGTGCCTAGATGCTCACTCCCACAGCACGCCGTCACCCCCCTTGCAGAGCCAGAAGTCAGAAGATAGGTGAGTGTTAGAAGAGAGATCTTCAATCAAGGTAACGGCTAAAGGTACCGCGCGGCTGGCCGGAGCGCAGCGCGCCATACTGCCCACACAACACAGGCACTGGGCGCCCTGGGCAGCATGAAACCTTATAAAACTGGTAGAAAAGGGGCATAAGATGCCGAGGCACAGCCCTACCCCCGCCAGTATAAATATACTTATCAGAATCTCTGAGGAGAAACGTGCCATTGTGGGGGCGGAGCTTCCTCCTCAGTCAGCCAGCACACTGCCCAGCGCCATTTTCTCTCTCTCCTCAGGCTGCAGAGACAACGCTGGTCCTCCTCCACTACTGAATACAAGTATCAGGGTGCAAAACAGGGGGGGGGGGGTGAAATTGGTGCTTTATATTGTGTATTTACATTCTAAAAAAGCGCTGCATGGGAGTGGGCATTTTATGTTTCACAGGCATTGTGTTACTGGCGCTGGGTTGGTGAACCGGCTGCTCCTTTCTGTGTCCTTCTGACAGATTTTACTGTGGGTCTGTCCCCTATAAGTCTCGGAGTGTCTGTGGTGTGTTTGTGCACGAGTGTGACATGTCTGAGGCAGGGAGTTCTTCCCCTGCGGGAGCCATTTTAGGGACACAGAGTTGTAATGTGGTGGCGCTGCCGGCACACCATGAGCCTGAATGGGTGAAAGAAATACGTGATAGTGTGAAGCATATCAGTAGGAGATTAGATAAGTCTGAGTCTCGTGCAGAAAGCTGGAGAAAATCAGTGGAAGATGTGATTTTTCAGGGTTCTGCTTTCTCATCCGCAGGCGACCCCTCTGGGTTACATAAGAAACATTGTACATACTGATAGCGACACAGACTCTGATTCCTGTGTCGACGATAGTGATTCCAGGGGGATAGATCCTAAATTGGCAAAAAGCATACAATATATGATTGTTGCTATAAAGGAGTTAGAAGTTACGGAAGCCCCTACTGTACCTCAGGAGAAGGCTTATTTCTATAAGTGTGACATGTCTGAGGCAGGGAGTTCTTCCCCTGCGGGAGCCATTTTAGGGACACAGAGTTGTAATGTGGTGGCGCTGCCGGCACACCACGAGCCTGAATGGGTGAAAGAAATACGTGATAGTGTGAAGCATATCAGTAGGAGATTAGATAAGTCTGAGTCTCGTGCAGAAAGCTGGAGAAAATCAGTGGAAGATGTGATTTTTCAGGGTTCTGCTTTCTCATCCGCAGGCGACCCCTCTGGGTCACATAAGAAACATTGTACATACTGATAGCGACACAGACTCTGATTCCTGTGTCGACGATAGTGATTCCAGGGGGATAGATCCTAAATTGGCAAAAAGCATACAATATATGTTTGTTGCTATAAAGGAGTTAGAAGTTACGGAAGCCCCTACTGTACCTCAGGAGAAGGCTTATTTCTATAAGGAAAATAAATGTAAGGTAACTTTCCCTCCTTCCCACAAGCTAAATACTCTTTTTGAGGGAGTTTGGGTGAATCCTGAAAAGAAATTTCGTATTCCCAAAAGGATTCAGATTGCTTATCCTTTTCCATTAGAGGACAGGAAAAGATGGGAGTCACCCCCGGTGTTAGACAGTGCACTGTCAAGGTTAACAAAAAAGATGATTCTCCCTGCACCTGGGACGGCTTCACTAAAGGAGCCGGCAGACCGCAAAATGGAGTCTACGTTAAAATCTATTTATGTGGCCAATGGTACGCTGCTCAGACCCACCATTGCTTGCGCGTGGGTGAGTTGTGCTATCGAAAAATGGTCAGATAACTTGTCATCGGAAATTGACACGATTGATAGAGACAAGATACTCCTAACGTTAGGTAATATCAAAGACGCTGCCGCATACATGCTGGAAGCTATGAAGGATATTGGACTCTTGGGTTCAACAGCCGCTACCATGGCAGTATTGGCTCAGAGGGCGTTGTGGATTCGCCAGTGGAATGCTGATGCAGATTCCAAAAGAAACATGGAGGCTCTCCCGTATAAAGGTGAGGCCTTATTTGGTGATGGGCTGGATGCGTTAGTCTCGGCGGCTACCGCAGGTAAGTCGACATTCTTGCCTTATGCTTCTGCAGCGGCAAAAAAGACACATCACTCTCACATGCAGTCCTTTCGGCCCAACAAATACAAAAAGGCCAAAGGTTCCCACTTCTTTGCAGATAGGGGAAGGGGAAAAGGAAAGAAATCTGCAGCGTCTCCAGGATCCCAGGAGCAAAAGTCAACCCCTGCTTCTTCCCAATCTGCAGCATGACGCAGGGGCTCTCTTGCGGGAGTCTGCTCGGGTGGGAGCACGTCTGAAACTTTTCAGTCAAATCTGGATTCAATCTGGCCTGGACCAATGGGTCTTACAAATAGTGTCCCATGGGTACAAACTGGAGTTTCAAGACGTCCCCCCATGCTGAGTTTTCAAATCGACCTTGCCAGCTTCTCTTCCAGAAAGAGAGGCAGTAACAACGGCAATTCAAAAATTATGTCAGGATCAGGTCATTGTCCTGGTATCCTTGTCACAGAAAGGAGAAGGTTTTTAATCAAGCCTCTTCGTAGTTCCGAAGCCGGACGGCTCGGTCAGACCGATTTTAAACCTGAAAAACTGAATCTCTACCTGAAAAGTTTCAAGTTCAAGATGGAATCCCTGAGGGCAGTGATTTCCAGTCTGGAGGAGGGGGACTTCATGGTGTCAGTAGACATAAAGGATGCTTACTTGCATGTTCCCATTTATCCTCCTCACCAAGCTTATCTGAGATTCGTAATGCAGAATTGCCATTACCAGTTCCAGACATTGCCGTGAGGACTCTCCACGGCACCGAGGGTATTCACCAAGGTGATGGCGGAGATGATGGTCCTCCTTTGTCAAAAAGGAGTCAATATAATTCCTTATCTGGACGATCTCCTGATAAAACCGAGATCCAAGGAACAGTTGGTGCAGAACATCGCACTCTCCCTGTCACTACTCCAACAACACGGTTGGATCATGAATTTCCAAAGCCGCAGTTGGAACCAACGACAAGATTGTCCTTTTTATGGATGATTCTGGACACGGAAGTACAGAGAGTATTTCTTCCAGTGGAAAAGGCTCTGGAAATCCAGAAAATGGTCAAACAAATATTGAAAGCGTGTCGATCCATCAATGCATTCGGTTGTTGGGGGAAATGGTAGTGACCTACGAGGCCATACAGTTTGGCCGATTTCATGCCAGAGTATTCCAGTGGGACCTGTTGGACAATTGGTCCGGATCCCACCTACACATGCACCAGAAAATAATCTTGTCCCCCAAAGCCAGGATTTCGCTCCTGTGGTGGCTACACAGTTCTCACCTATTAGAGGGATGCAGGTTCGGGATTCAGGACTGGGTCCTGGTAACCACGGATGCAAGTCTCCGAGGCTGGGGAGCTGTCACACAGGGGGAAAGCTTCCAAGGAAAATGGTCAAGTCAGGAAGCCTGCCTTCACATAAACGTTCTAGAATTGAGAGCCATTTTCAACAAGCCTGCTACAAGCGGTACATCTTCTTCAAGATCATCCCGTGCAGATCCAGTCGGACAATGTAACAGCAGTCGCGTACATAAACAGGCAAGGTGGAACGAAAAGCAGAGTGGCAATGGCAGAGGTGATAAGGATTCTCCTGTGGGCAGAAAGACATGTTAGAGCTCTGTCAGCAATTTTCATTCCGGGAGTGGACAACTGGGAAGCAGACCCTCAGCAGACACGATCTCCATCGAGGAGAGTGGGGCCTCCACCAAGAAGTCTTCGCAGAGGTGGCAAGTCTTTGGGGAGTTCCTAAAGTAGACATGATGGCATCTCGTCTAAACAAGAAGCTTCAGAGATATTGTTCCAGGTCGAGAGACCCTCAAGCAATAGCAGTGGATGCACTGGTGACCCAGTGGGTGTTTCGGTCGGTATATGTTTTCCCTCCACTTCCACTGATTCCAAAAGTTCTCAAGATAATAAGAAGAACAAGAGTTCGAGCAATCTTCATTGCCCCAGACTGGCCAAGGAGGGCTTGGTATCCAGATCTTCAGGAGTTACTCATAGAAGATCCTCTGCCTCTTCCTCCTCGAGAGGACCTACTACAGCAGGGGCCATGTGTGTATCAAGACTTACCGCGGCTACGTTTGACGGCATGGCTGTTGAGCGCCGGATCCTAGCCCGAAAGGGTATTCCCAAGGAAGTCATCCCCACTCTTATTCAGGCCAGGAAAGGAGTAACGTCTAAACATTACCACTATATTTGGAGAAAATATGTGTCTTGGTGTGAATCCAAGAAGGCTCCTAAGGAAGAGTTTGAGTTGGAATGTTTTCTCCATTTTCTGCAGGCTGGTGTGGATGCGGGCCTTAGATTGGAGTCAATTATTTTCGGCCTTATCAGTTTTCTTTCAAAAACAATTGGCCTCCTTTCCAGAAGTTCAGACGTTCGTGAAAGGGGTTCTGCACATCCAGCCTCCATTTGTGCCTCCAGTGGCACCATGGGACCTTAATGTGGTGTTGAGGTTCCTTCAATCAGATTGGTTTGAACCTCTGCAGGAGATAGAATTGAAGTTTCTCACTTGGAAAGTGGTGATGCTTTTGGCCTTGGCATCCGCAAGGCGGGTGTCTGAGTTGGGGGCCTTGTCTCACAAGAGCCCTTTCCTGATCTTCCATGAAGATAGGGCAGAGTTAAGAACTCATCAACAATTTCTTCCAAAGGTGGTTTCGTCCTTCCACATAAACCAACCTATTGTGGTGCCAGTGGCTACTGACACTTTCACTGAGTCAAAGTCTCTAGATGTAGTTAGAGCTTTGAAGATTTATGTTGCAAGAACAGCTCGGATACGGAAAACAGAGGCTCTGTTTGTCCTGTATGCTCCCAGCAAGATTGGGTGTCCTGCTTCTAAGCAGACTATTGCATGCTGGATCAGAGGGACGATTCAGCACGCTCATTCTACGGCAGGCTTGCGGGTACCGAAGTCGGTGAAGGCCCATTCTACTAGGAAAGTGGGCTCATCCTGGGCGGCTGCCCGGGGCGTCTCGGCTTTACAACTTTGCCGAGCAGCTACTTGGTCAGGGTCAAACACATTTGCTAAATTTTATAAGTTTGACACTTTGGCCGATGAGGACCTCAAGTTTGGTCAATCGGTGCTGCAGGGTCATCCGCACTCTCCCCCGCCCGTACTGGAGCTTTGGTATAACCCCATGGTACTGAAGTGGACCCCAGCATCCTCTAGGATGTATGAGAAAACAGGATTTTAATACCTACCGGTAAATCCTTTTCTCCTAGTCCGTAGGGGATGCTGGGCACCCAACCCAGTGCGTACTTTACCTGCAGTTTGTTCATTAAAGTTACACAAGTTGTGTTACATTTGTTTTCAGCATGTTGCTGCAAATGGTTCATGCCTGTTGGCGTGTATTATGTTGAATGCCATGTTGTGCGGCATGGTTGAGGTGTGAGCTGGTATGAATCTCACTATTAGTATAAAAGTAAATCCTTTCGTCGAAATGTCCATCTCCCTGGGCACAGTTCCTATAACTGAGATCTGGAGGAGGGGCATAGAGGGAGGAGCCAGTTCACACCCTTTGAAAAGTCTTAGAGTGCCCATGGCTCCTGCAGAACCGTCTATACCCCATGGTACTGAAGTGGACCCCAGCATCCTCTACGGACTAGGAGAAAAGGATTTACTGGTAGGTGTTAAAATCCTGTTTTTTATTCATTTTTTTACACAAATAGGCATTATACACAAGAAGAAAATACAAGGGCAGTAAAGAGTGTGCCCCATGTGGAGCAATATATTCTGATGTTGTAAAGTGGACATATAGGAAGTTCCATAGATTACATATTTAACAAATGAGGCTTTTTGCCGATGCTCCTATCATATTATTAATAGTTTGAGCCACATTAAGAAGTTAAATAACGACGATGGCTCGTAGAGTCATTCATAACTTTGTTTTGATGTAACTATTTTACACGTTCAGAAGGAAGAAATTTAGAATAAGAAACAATGGTGTCATTTATGGAAAAAAAACATTTATATTTGTGTAAATGTGCATGGCGTGCCTCCGCATACTAAGGGGTACACCCACTTTCAGGAATCGTTGCATAATATAAATCTTAAACTCGCTGTAGTCATTTTGACTATCCACAGTATGAAATTATAGTAGGAAACGTACTGTCGAATGTGCAGTATGTTATCATAGAAGGTAAACACAATAAGAACTCCGTGGGGAGTCCAAAGTAAACAGCACAATTGTTGTGAAAGACAAATTAGGAAGTTTGTTGGCAGGTAAAGACCTGTGACTCTCCGGGGATTTTATCCTCACCGCCCCACCTAGATAGACGACCTTTACAAGCACGTGCTGAGAGGTTACAGCGCTCGGGGGAAAGTACGGCAAAAACTGGAGAAACATGTAACCTGTTATCCTTGGCACAGGTTCCCGAGGATAGAAATTGTTTACATGGCATTGCATACACTGCATTATAACTACCCATCAGCAAGTTTAAGACTCACTAGGCCCAAACACTCAAAGTTAAAGGCATTTATTCTCCGGCAGGGTCCACAGGTTATCCACAGGATGACATTGGGATATGAAGACGCAACAGCGGATTTGCACCAAACGGTCAAAGCTTTCGGTCTCCCAGCATGCAACGGGCCCATCCATATATCTCCGGCTCAGGCAAATCAGTTTTTTGTTTGGTGCGGCAGGAGCCGGACCATGGTCAAAGAGGGCTGCTGTTTTTTTAGCAACCATAAGCTTTCTTATTTTATTTTTATAGTTTTACTATTTTTCTTGAGTGATCTTTCTTATATGTACCTTAGAAAGAGTCGCTTCAACAACTCCCTGCCGGGTCGCGACAACGCTTACCCACGAGTACAGTGCTGTTTCGGTGGGCGTCTGTCTCGGATATACTAGCAAGTCCAGTAGGCTGTGGAGAAGATAAGGCATCGGTTCCGCTTAGAGGGGGAACACGGACACAGCCGTACTGTTTTGGGAGGAGACTACCAAACAGTCGCTGATGCGGCTGCCACCTAGGGTGCACCAACGCTAGGCCTTAGGGATCATATTCTCCAGGGGTAGTATGAGGCCGCGATCCCCAGGGTTGATGTCAGCAGCGGGGAGGCAGACCCTCCCCTGGTTGCCCCTCCCCCCGGTTCATGACCAGTTTCCTCCGAGTCTCCCGCCATAAACTGTTCCCGCTTCCGTCTGAGACGCTGTGTATCTAAGGGGACCCAGTCGCAGCATAGGTGGCTGTGTGGCTGGTGCGTCAGTGTTCACTTGGGCATCTGTATTTAGGTTCATGGAGCGGTTGTGCACACTATTAGCGTCTGGATCCACTCAGCGTTCGCTGACGTATTGATCAGTCCTGAAACGAGGTGAGTCTCCCTGTATCCCACTCTACTGAGCACGGGTAATACAGCACTAAGGAGGACATCTACTAAGCAGTGATAAGAGCGGAGAAGTGAGCCAGTGGAAAAGTTGCCCCATCAACCAATCAGCAGCTCTGTATAATTTTATAGCATGCAACTTATAGATGTTACTTCAGTGCTGATTGGTTGCCATGGTCACTTCTCCACTGGCTCACTTCTCCGCTCTTATCACTGCTTAGTAAATGTCCCCCTTAGTCTCTATCTACCTTTTGAGTATGAATATTTGGATAAGTGCCTAATGCATGAGTCTGAAATTATTACTGTTGTTTTCTTTCGCTGTGCGACTGAATACGATCAAATCTTATATAAGGTAATGCTGTAATATGTTTCTCCTACATACTTGAAATGTATGTGTAGTTGATTATGTGCTCATATTGCTTACTATTCTAACGTATAACTTGTGACTGATTGCTAGTGTGATTGCTGACTTTACTATAATTCTGTCAGTGTTTTTCTGTCTATTCCATTCCTCAGTGCTGGTACAAAGCAGGGTAGGGTCAGACTGTATGTCACTTTAACAAAATTTAAAGTGATTACAGTCACAAATTGTGTAGTACACTGTACAAGTGTGTGATTATCATGTCTAAGAGTGGTAAGGGTGAGGAAAATACACTCACAGCAGCACCACTCATGTCATGTTTGTCTTGCAAATCTGGGTTAACCTCTCAGGATCTGGTTCAGAATGGTTTGTGTGTAAATTGTTTTAGCTTTCACCAAAGTCTCTTGAAAAATCCAAGGCAGACACAGGTGCAAGAACCCCCATGGGCTACGTTTGCACAGACATTATCCAGTATAGCTGAGTGGATAATTCCAACTTCTGTACCTGGGATAGGTAACACTTTTAACCCTTACATGCAGCATTCCACCTGAGGTTTATCACATCCAGCAGGGGAAAAAGCAGCCTCTCAACAAAAACAGGCTGAAAGGCCAGTGGTAAGTAAATCACATAGACATGAAACAACATCTTCACAGTCCACACATGTTTCAGATGAGGATTCGTCGGAGGATGAAGGCTCATTACACTCCGGTTCTGTGTACAAAGATGAGGAAAACAGAATGCAAGTTGCTCATATCAATTTGACAATATACTTCAGGTGCTTGAAAGGGAGGGGTAATTCTAAGCAAGAGACAGGATGGGGATTAACCCCTGGTGTCCCCCAGCACACCAAACTATATGGGTAACATGACTTGAAAACCTACATATAATAGAAATCCAGAGGTCTTCGTTACATATATCTGCAGAAATATGGCAAAGCCACCAGGCCTCGACAAGGCTCCTCTGATGCTGGTGGTCCTAAACCTAATACTATATCTGGGCCTGGGGTGCAGAACCCCACAAACCGGCATAGGCCAGCCACCCCAGGGCAGCACACATGTGAGAAGGTAAAGTGTTAGTATGTGTTAATTAAAGGGAACGCAAAATCTGTATACAAAAAGTGATACACTAGTGACGGTGTAATTAAAAGACCTAAAGGATTAATAACAGTGTTAAGGGGGGTGCTAAATAAATATAATAGTGTGCTACCCCACAGCAGCCCAGCCACTCCAATCAGGGGGAACCGCACCCCAGACCCATTTCCAGTACTAATAATAATAATAATGATAATAATAATAATAGCCCTTCTGGGTCATACTAAATATAGTGCCACATGATAATGGCACCTAACGGATATACCCAAATTGAGAGCTGACTTACCTGGAGCCACCCCTGGGATCTCCATATGGCACTGTAGGAACCAGCATGCCCTCCAAACACTGGTCCCATCTATGCCTCTCATACTAGCAAAACAGAATGCAAGTTGCTCATATCATTTTGACAATATACTTCAGGTGCTTGAAAGGGAGGGGTAATTCTAAGCAAGAGACAGGATGGGGATTAACCCCTGGTGTCCCCCAGCACACCAAACTATATGGGTAACATGACTTGAAAACCTACATATAATAGAAATCCAGAGGTCTTCGTTACATATATCTGCAGAAATATGGCAAAGCCACCAGGCCTCGACAAGGCTCCTCTGATGCTGGTGGTCCTAAACCTAATACTATATCTGGGCCTGGGGTGCAGAACCCCACAAACCGGCATAGGCCAGCCACCCCAGGGCAGCACACATGTGAGAAGGTAAAGTGTTAGTATGTGTTAATTAAAGGGAACGCAAAATCTGTATACAAAAAGTGATACACTAGTGACGGTGTAATTAAAAGACCTAAAGGATTAATAACAGTGTTAAGGGGGGTGCTAAATAAATATAATAGTGTGCTACCCCACAGCAGCCCAGCCACTCCAATCAGGGGGAACCGCACCCCAGACCCATTTCCATTAATCTATTAATCCTTTAGGTCTTTTAATTACACCGTCACTGGTGTATCACTTTTTGTATACAGATTTTGCGTTCCCTTTAATTAACACATACTAACACTTTACCTTCTCACATGTGTGCTGCCCTGGGGTGGCTGGCCTATGCCGGTTTGTGGGGTTCTGCACCCCAGGCCCAGATATAGTATTAGGTTTAGGACCACCAGCATCAGAGGAGCCTTGTCGAGGCCTGGTGGCTTTGCCATATTTCTGCAGATATATGTAACGAAGACCTCTGGATTCCTATTATATGTAGGTTTTCAAGTCATGTTACCCATATAGTTTGGTGTGCTGGGGGACACCAGGGGTTAATCCCCATCCTGTCTCTTGCTTAGAATTACCCCTCCCTTTCAAGCACCTGAAGTATATTATCAAATTGATATGAGCAACTTGCATTCTGTTTTGCTAGTATGAGAGGCATAGATGGGACCAGTGTTTGGAGGGCATGCTGGTTCCTACAGTGCCATATGGAGATCCCAGGGGTGGCTCCAGGTAAGTTAGCTCTCAATTTGGGTATATCTGTTAGGTGCCATTATCATGTGGCACTATATTTAGTATGACCCAGAAGGGCTATTATTATTATCATTATTATTATTATTATTAGTACTGAAATGGGTCTGGGGTGCGGTTCCCCCTGATTGGAGTGGCTGGGCTGCTGTGGGGTAGCACACTATTATATTTATTTAGCACCCCCCTTAACACTGTTATTAATCCTTTAGGTCTTTTAATTACACCGTCACTAGTGTATCACTTTTTGTATACAGATTTGCGTTCCCTTTAATTAACACATACTAACACTTTACCTTCTCACATGTGTGCTGCCCTGGGGTGGCTGGCCTATGCCGGTTTGTGGGGTTCTGCACCCCAGGCCCAGATATAGTATTAGGTTTAGGACCACCAGCATCAGAGGAGCCTTGTCGAGGCCTGGTGGCTTTGCCATATTTCTGCAGATATATGTAACGAAGACCTCTGGATTTCTATTATATGTAGGTTTTCAAGTCATGTTACCCATATAGTTTGGTGTGCTGGGGGACACCAGGGGTTAATCCCCATCCTGTCTCTTACAAAGATGAGGAGGAAGGTCTCAGCTCCGTGGACATATCTAAGTTAATTAATGAGATGAAAGCCATTCTATTGTTAGAATAATCAGCAGAGCCTGTGTTAAAATCCAAGGCATCTGTGTTTAAATGTCCCAAAACAGTTAGGACTGAGTTTCCTGAGTCAGAGCATCTGACGGAAATAATGGAAGAGGCCTGGGCTACGCCCAGTAAGAAATTTAGAATTCCAAGGAAATGGAATTCCAATTATCCTCTTCCGGCTGGGGACTGCTTAACCACTTAACTGGCATGGTCAGATTTCATGCAACTGCGCCGTCCCACCCTGTCCCCCCGTTTTTTATGAGGAGATCCGTTCTGCAGATGTACATAATATAATGTGTAAATATTTTAAAAAATACTTTCTCTTACGTCCTATAGGATGCTGGGGACTCCAAAAGTACCATGGGGTATAGACGGGATCCGCAGGAGACATGGGCACACTATAAGACTTTGAATGGGTGTGAACTGGCTCCTCCCTCTATGCCCCTCCCCCAGACCTCAGTTAGACTCTGTTAGACTCTGTGCCCAGAGAGACTGGACACACACTAGGGGAGCTCTCCTGAGTTTCTCTAAAAGACTTTATGTTAGGTTTTTTATTTTCAGGGAGACCTGCTGGCTACAGGCTCCCTGCATCGTGGGACTGAGGGGAGAGAAGCAGACCTACGTCTTCTTAGTTCAAGGGCTCTGCTTCTTAGGCTACTGGACACCATTAGCTCCAGAGGGTTCGATCACTTGGTTCGCCTAGCTGCTTGTTCCCAGAGCTGCGCCGTCACCCCCCTCACAGAAGCCAGAAGAAAGAAGCCGGATGAGTATGTGAAGAACAGAAGACTTCAGTGATGGCAGAAGACTTTAGTAATGGAGGTAACTCGCAGCGGTCGCGCTGCGCTCCATGCGCCCACTCACAGGGTGCAGGGCGCTGGGGGGGAGCGCCCTGGGCAGCAAGTTACTAGAAGTTGATAATACCGCTGGCATAAGGGCAGACTCTTCCTGGGCACCGCTACGATACCCCTGCCAACTATCGCAGCGGTCACGCTGCGCGCCATGGCTCCTGCACGCCGACGGTTGTTATGAGCGTGCAGGGCGCTAGGGAGGGAGCGCCCTGGGCAGCAGTATATATATATGGAACTTTCCCTACGAACTGATACTGCTGGGAGCCGCGGGCACATGCGCACAAAGTTGTCTTGAAGCCGGGAGCCGCCGCGGGCGCATGCGCAGATGCCACCGGAAGTGGGACGGAAGTGCCGGAAGGGCACGAGCCGCACCTCCCGTCACCGAAAGTGTGGCGGAAATGCCGCAAATTTACTTCAAAGACTATTTTAGACCATTTTTAATCATGATTTTTACTCGTTTTTTATGTGTATAAGCCCACAATACTCTGCCCTCATGTATACTGTGCTGCTAAGTAGTATTTTAAACGGTAATTACATAATTGTATCACATGATCCTGTATGATGTCACAACCCACAAACCAAAGTACTTTGGATATAAATAGACATGCAGCTTCATTCTGTCCCTACCCCTTGAAGAAGTCTGATGAGACGAAACGCGTTGGGTTTCCTGTACTGACCCCCTACTGATTTTAAAGCTAAGTTTGATCTCCTATCCTTTTTTAATCTTATTATTAATTTTTAATTGATTGATTTTTTACTACTCTCATAGTACTTGATTGATTTTTTATTTTACTCTCATATGTATTAAAAAAATTTATTGGAATTTTTTCTCTCTCTCTGGCTTTTTAATTTTTTTTTAGATGGTTAGTGTAATAACCTTTCTTAGCAACACTTGTCGCCGACACCCCTATCCCTCCATATTCTCTCTCTCTCTCTCTCTCTCTCTCTCTCTCTATATATATATATATATATATATATAACTTTGGGGGTGACAGTACATCCATACAGTGTCTTAACACTGTATAGAGACCCCAAGGATACTAAAAGAACTTAAAGAGGTGCTGGTAGCACCATTGACAGAATTATTCAACCAGTCATTAGCTACAGGAGTAATTCCAGAGGACTGGAAAAGAGCAAACGTAGTCCCACTGCACAAAAGTGGAAGCAAGGAAGAGGCAAACAACTACAGACCAGTGAGTCTTACATCAGTAGTAGGGAAATTGATGGAAACACTCTTAAAAGAAAGAGTTGTAGATTATCTTAAATCCGGCAATTTACAGGATCCCAAACAGCATGGATTCACTGGGGGGGAGATCATGTCAAACAAATCTTATTGACTTTTTTGACTGTGTGACTAAAGTGATGGATAAAGGTGGAGCCATGGATATAGCTTAGCTAGACTTTAGTAAGGCTTTTGACACTGTTCCACATCGCAGACTGCTAAATAAACTTGAAAGTTTGGGATTGGATATTAGGATTATTGAATGGATAAGATCTTGGTTGAAGGATAGAAAACAGAGAGTTGTGGTAAATGGAGTGCATTCACAGGAGGGAAATGTTACCAGTGGAGTACCCCAGGGATCTGTACTTGGACCAGTGCTTTTTAATATCTTTATTGGTGACATTGCAAATGGCATTAAAGGGAAAGTATGCCTTTTTGCAGATGACACAAAGGTATGCAACAGGGTAGACACACCAGGTGGGGTAAAACAAATGATTGAGGATCTAGGTAGACTAGAGGAATGGTCAAGAGTCTGGCAATTACAGTTTAATGCCAAAAAATGCAAAATCATGCACTTGGGTCTCAAAAATCCAAAGGCTAAATATAGCATTAATGGCACTATACTGGAAACTACTGAGGAGGAAAGGGATCTAGGAGTCACTATTTCAGATGACTTAAAGGCAGGTAAGCAATGTAACAAAGCAATGAGGAAGGCTAGTCAGATGCTTGGCTGCATTGGGAGAGGAATCAGCAGCAGAAAGAAAGAAGTAATAATGCCACTGTATAGGTCATTGGTACGGCCTCATCTAGAATACTGTGTTCAATTCTGGAGGCCATATCTTCAAAAGGATATTAATACATTAGAAACTGTACAAAGAAGGGCAACTAAAATGGTGCATGGCCTACATCACAAAACATTCCCAGAAAGACTAAGAAATCTCAATATGTATAGTTTGGAGCAGAGAAGGGAAAGGGTGGACATGATAGAAACTTTCAAAAATATCAAGGGTTTTAACAAAGTCCAGGAGGGAAACATTCTCCAAATGAAGAGAAGCAATAGGACATGAGGACATGCACTGAGACTGGAGGGGGGGAGGTTCAGGGGAAATTTGCGGAAAAATTACTTCACAGAAAGGGTAGTGGACAGGTGGAATAGCCTCCCATCGGAGGTGGTAGAGGCTAAGACAGTAAAACAATTTAAACATGCATGGGATAGACATAAGGATATCCTTACAAAGAAATAAGGATCAATTAAGGTTAGAGATTAAAAAAAAAAAAAAAAAGGGGGGCAGACTAGATGGGCCAAGTGGTTCTTATCTGCCGACAAATTCTATGTTTCTATGTAATGTTAGTGCTATTTAGAGAAAAATAGCACTATGTTTACACAAATGGGCTTGTATACTGGGTGTTATAAATATATGTTTATATCTGTGTGTTCCCTGTCGGATACCCACTATAGTTTAGTCGACATAGGTCGATAGGTGAGTGCTCTGTCATTTATGTGGATCACAGTCGACATCGTCGACTTTTCTGTGAGCTCCCTGTCAGATATAATTAACTTGTGTAGACACAAACACCAATGAGGTTCACTATCGGCATCGCCGAAGCCTGTTTGGTACTTGATACAGTAGATGCTGAGACAACAGGTCGGTAGTGGTATGCTTGTTAAAAGAAAACAAGGTATGGGAGGCACAGTAGTTGTGGGTGACCCTGTCGGCACCAAACGTTATTACCGGGTGTAAATGGACATGCTGTAACTAACTTATCCCTGTATGTATATTTTTATGTATAGGTGTGGTACGGTTCCGTGGGCCTGTAGCTCGTGCACAGCCATGGTAGTATTTGTGGGGGAGCGATATTTAAATTATATGTATACTTCCCTCGGACCCCTCGGGGTCGCAAGAATGTTATTTTGCCTGGTTACTACTCCCTGCTGTCGACAAATACTAGGTTTTCTGTTGACTATAATCTTTCCTGGTAGATCCACAACTGGGGCATTCAGTACATGATCATACACATTCAGAACACATTAATGTCACTAGGGACCTGAAGGCTCCGGACAATCCGCTTATATGTATGATATATATATATATATATATAGAGATAGATATGTGGTATATGTGTGTAATTGTGTATTACATTTTGTGTATTCATATTCTGATTTATACTGAATGCTGAAGTAACAGTATTCCTTCTCATGTGCTGGTCGCTCTGTTGATAAAGCTCTAGGTCGGCCGTGACGAGTTGGTCTCAGATCCTTTCAAGGAGTCCGAATGGTTATTCTTTTCCCGCCGCGGATAGAATACTGTGAAAGTCAACTCCTGGTCGACATGGGGCCATGTCACAAAGGATCGTATACAGGAAGCTAAGTGATATTTTATTTCTATGCTTTGGGCTTATTTGCATTACATGCACATGAGGGAGTGTTTATATTCGGAAAGACATCCGATAGAATTATCCTAAAGAGAGAAGTTCTTCTCTTTAACATTGCGGCAGGCTGCCGTGCGTATACAGGAGGTGTGGCCGGGGGAATGCTGAGGCTGACTCTGAGAGATTCTGGAGTTTTTCCCTGGGACGGTGTACCGCTGTTTGGGGATACCTCAGTTCAGTCAATCTCGGCGGATACCGCTGGTAAATACCGCAGGTCCAATACGAATGTGGAAGTCAGAAACAAACAACTGGATGAAATGGAAGGAAGGCTTCTGGACAGGGGGTATCCCCTGATTTGCTACGTGTGGCCCGCAAGAAGGCCACTGCTATTAGAAGAGAAGAGACCCTCAAATCAGTATCAATAAAGGATACGTCCAGAAGTATACCCTGGGTCTGTGCATATGATGTAAGTAGTGGACAGGTTAAGAACAGACTGCGGGGTTTCTGGCCCTTAGTGACATCGGATCCTGAGTTAACAGTCTTTAAGAATAAACGGATTATGCCGAGCTATACCAAAGGGCGTAGCATTAAAGATATCCTTGTCAAAACTGACATGGCTAAGTTAAAGATTGCCCCCACTCATTTCTTGAGTAGAAAAAATGGGTGTTACAAGTGCACAGGCTGTACGACCTGTGCACATATGTCTCCAGGAGATAGCATTTCTCATCCCTTTTCAGGAAAAAGTTTTAAGATCAGGTGGCCCTTGACATGTAGCACCAAGTTTGATGTATATGCTATCATTTGCCCATGCGGCCATTATTACATCGGGAAGACAGAGTGCCAGTTCAAAATACGAATGGCACAGCATAGACAGGCAATCAGGAATGCTTTGGCGGCCGGCAGTGGGGAACAGCCGGTTGCCAAACATTTTGTGGAGTATAGACACAGTATGGCGACATTAAAACACTGTATCATTGATCATGTGCCAGAATCTGCACGGGGTGGGAACAGGGGTAAAATGCTTTTGCAGCTAGAATCCATGTGGATACATAGGCTGCAAACCCTGAAACCGGGGAGACTTAACGAGAATTTGGGGCTCATTAATTTTCTCTAATGTATATGATTAATGGTGTTGGTGGTGTGCTGGACATAGAGTCCAGAGGTAACTATACCTTGGATGTTTTTTAGCACGGTCAGGTTAGTAGGAGTCATATCAGTATGACCATAGCTGATTATGCTGCAGGTATATGGGGCCGTATAGCCCAACCTGTCTGGGTTTATGAATTTAGTGGACGACCGTGCTGACATATAGTTAGAGAGTAGTTTCCTTTAAGTACAATATATTCAATAATTTGTATTACATTGCATTTTTATTTGTGATATGGATTAGAATCAGGACAGCCAGTAGCTGCATTTTGTAAGAGCAGCAGCACGGTGCATGTTTATTTATGCACTGATAGAAAATGTGAATAAGCACTGTTTTTAGATATGTATTAGTATTGTCTTTAGATCTGCTTCAGCACTTTAACCAGTTTGTATTTTGTACATTATTTTAGCATGACATTGGTTGTGTTTTTTCTGTTTTTGTTGTAAGTGTCTCCGTGGTTACGCGGCTGACTCCCGCGACGTCACTTCCGGCTGCGACTGACGCGCCCGGAGGTGCCGGACGGTGAGACTGGCAGCGTGACCGGCTTGAGACGCCAGGTGAATGGGGGTGTGTTGGGGGTAAGTACTACCTCTAAGTATTTAAATGTTTGTAGTGCACTGTTAACACTTATCCTGAAGAAGGGGAACTGGTCCCCGAAACGTTGATGATTGCTTTTTGCACCAATACATGATTATTTCACAGTCTCAGAGTGCCGCCTTTTCTTTGGTTGAAATATTTCAGGGGGCCCTAGCAAAGCCCTCTGCGGAGGAGGGCACCGGAGCAGGACATATCCCGCAGTGGATACTTTGAGTGCCGGGGCAGCAAGGCGTCTATATATATATATATATATATATATATAATCAGCATGTGGCTGTATATTTTTTCATGCCGTTGGCTGGTGTTCTATTGAATGCCACGTTCTGCGGTATGTTCGAGGTGTGAGCTGGTATGACACTCACCGTGTTTAAACAATAAATTCTTTCTTCGAAATGTCCGTCTCCCTGGGCACAGTTTTCTAACTGAGGTCTGGAGGAGGGGCATAGAGGGAGGAGCCAGTTCACACCCATTCAAAGTCTTATAGTGTGCCCATGTCTCCTGCGGATCCCGTCTATACCCCATGGTCCTTTTGGAGTCCCCGGCATCCTCTACAGACTAGGAGAAAAGGATTTACCGGTAGGTATTTAAAATCCTATTTTTTCAACTTTATTAAATAAAATACATTTTCAAAAACAATGTTGTTAACACTTTTGAAGGGAAAAATCGTCAGTTAAGTGGTTTTAAAGAGGGAGGTGGCCCCCAAAGTAGATACGCATGACATTCGATTGCGAAAATCTACATTACCTGTGCCTTCAACATCATTAAATGATGTCATGGATAGGAGAGTTGATGGTTTCCTAAAAAACATTTTTTCCCTGTCTGGGGCAATCATAAGATCAGCCATGGCTTCAGCCTGGATGGCAAAAGCAGTGGCTGCCTGGGCTGATGCATTGGAAGGGAATCTTTCAATGGCATCTACAGAGCAAAAATCCCATGTTGCACATATCAAACAGGCTGCAATGTTTTTGGAAGAAGCAGCCTTGGATATGGGTACAATTGCCTCTCAGGCATCAGCTTCAGCAGTAGCCACTCGCAGAGCAGGTTAGCTACGTACATGGAAAGCTGATTCAAAATCCATAAAATGTTTTGGAATCTTTACCTTTCACTGGAGATACTCTTTTTGGTAAAGAGTTAAACAGTATTTTGGAGTCAGAAGCAGACTCCAAGAAAGTGAAGTTTCCTTCCACATACAAATTCAAGCATAGAATTCCAGCTTTTCGGCCCTTTCGGTCTCAAGGGAAAGCAAAAGGAAAAGGCGATGGCAAACAGTCCCAATACAAGTTTGGTAAAACTAAAAAGCATTGGGCTACCAGAGGACCGGCTTCTAAAACAGAAGATAAGCCATCAGCCTGATGGTGTGGGTCTCCCCCTGGGGGATCCCAGGGTGGGAGACTGACTTCTTCAATTTGCACAGATCTGGCAGCAGTCTACCACAGATGCCTGGGTGCAAGAAGCGGTTTCTTTCGGTTGTGTATTTGCTTTCAAGAAACACCCTTCTCAAAGGTTTTTTTGTACCAGCCCGTCTTTAGTAGAGACGAAGGCCTGGGCTTTGCAAGAGGCAGTTCAGAAATTGCTTCAGTCAGGAGCAATCATTCCAGTTCCTCCTACACAACGAGGACAGGGTTTTTACTCCAACCTGTTTCTAGTCCAGAAGCCAAATGATTCGTTCCGGACCATACTCAATCTCAGTGTGCTGAACAAGTACATTTGGGTGCCTCTGTTTCATATGCAGACTTTACATGCCATCATTTTGGCCATGGAGCCAGGGGATTTTATGATATCCCTGGATATCCAAGATGCTTACCTACATGTTCCTATAGCCCTGTCCCATCAGCAGTATCTCAGGTTTGCTTTCCTCCAACAGCATTTTCAGTTCCAGGCCCTTCCATTTGGATTGGCCACAGCGCCCAGAGTATTTACCAAGATTATGGTGGTAATGGCAGCTTAACTCCGCCAGCAGGGGGTAAGTATTTTTCCATACCTCTACGATCTTTTAATCCTGGCACAGTCTCAGGAATTGCTTCTGTGTCATCTGCAACAGACAATAGCATGTCTGCAGAAGCACGGTTGACTTATAAATTGGGCAAAATCGTCTCTGGTTCTGTCACAGTGGATGACTCACTTGGGGGCTGTATTGGATTCGAGCCTTCAGAGAGTAACTTTACCACTGAACAAAATAGCCAAAGTTCAGTCAAGTATTCAGGAGCTGCTACACAGTCAAAAGGTATCCATTCACGCAGCAATGCGAGTGATGGAATTGATGGTGTCAACATTCGACATGGTAGAGTATGCTCAGTTCCATTCGAGGCCTCTGCAACATCTGATCCTTACCCAATGGTATGGTTTTCATCAGACAATAAAAACGCAGACTATGGTCCTTACTCTGGAAGTAAAGAGGTCATTAGCCTGGTGGCTACAGACATCCCATCTGGACAAAGGGTGGTCCTTTTGGATATCAGATTGGGAAATTCCAGTCTTCAGGGCTGGGTAGCACTGTCAGGAAGGATTTGTTTCCAGGGGCAGTGGACCAAGGAAGAAAGTTGCCTGCCAATTAAGTATATTGGAACTCCAGGCAATATACATGGCACTGATTCAGGCAAAGGACATCCTTCAGGGGAAACCAGTTCAGATCCGCTCAGACAATTCAACGGCAGTAGCGTGCCTCAACCATCAGGGAGGAACTCGCAGCCATAAAGCAATGAAGGAGGTAGGTCACACGTTAAAGTGGTCAGAACTTCATCATCCAGCCTTGTCCGCAGTGTTCATTCCGGGAGTCCTAATCTGGGAAGCGGATTTTCTCAGTCGACACGCCATTCATGCAAATGAATGGGCTCTACATTCAAAGGTCGTCCAGACCCTGGTCGACAAGTAGGGGTTGCCGGAGATAGATCTCATGGCATCCCGTCAGAAGAATAAAGTTCCAGCATACGGGTCAAGAACAAAGGATCCCAAAGCGATCTTTGTGGATGCCCTGTCAGTGAGATGGGACTTTCATCTAGCCTATGTGTTTCCACCAATCGCCCTATTACCCAGGGTGATGCGAAAGGTAAAACAAGGAAGGGGTGCCGTGATACTAATAGCTCCGGCTTTGCCCAGAAGACATTGGTACACAGATCTGCAGAGGATGTCGATGGATGCTCCATTCCTACTCAACATCCAGATCTACTGTCTCAAGGTCCTTGTTATCACAGACACCTGGATCGACTGTCTTTGACGGCGTGGCTCTTGAGACTTCCATCCTGAAGTCAAGAGGATTCTCACAACAGGTAATTCCTCAGCTCGCATTTAATCACCAAATATGGCAAGCCTATATTCAATGGTGCAGTGAACGGAATTTTGACCCTAAGTCTTTTAGAGTTTCCAGGGTCTTGGCATTCCTTCAGGCAGGAATGGATAAAAGTTTAAGGGTGGCTTCCTTGAGAGTGCAAGTGTCAGCATTGCAAGAAAATTGCCAACCTACAGGAAGTGCGCACTTTTTTCCAGGGAATGCTGCGCATTCAACCTCCTTTTGTTCCTCCTTCAGTGCCTTGGGATTTAAGTTTAGTCCTAAAGGACCTTCAAGTTGCCCCATTTGAACCACTTAAAAGAGTGGATCTTAAAAGGTTGACAGCTAAAGATCTCTTTCTACTGGCCATGGCTTCAGCTAGAAGAGTTTCAGATTTAGGGGCATTGTTATGTCGTCCTCCATTTCTGATTTTTTTTAATCCAGATAGAGCAGTTCTCAGAACTAAATCTGGGTATCTTCCTAAGGCGGTGTCTAAATTCCACCTTAACGAAGAAAGTTCCATCAGATAGACAGATTCTCTCTTCGTTCTCTACGGATTTCACAAGAGAGGATGGCCTGCTGTCAAGCAGACACTGGCGAGGTGGCTTCGGATGACTCTTTCAGAAGCATATTCTCAAGCTGATCTCCCTGTTCCGGCTAATGTCTCTGCTCACTCTACTCGTAAGGTAGGTCCATCATGGGCAGCACAACGTGGTGCTTCAGCAGAACAGATATGTAAGGCAGCCACATGGTCTTCCATTAACACATTCATTAGACATTATGCCGTTGATACCTTTGCCTCTCAGGACGCTAAATTCGGGCGAAGGATTCTCCTGCCCAATCAGGGGCGTCCCCACCACTAAATTGCTTTGGGACATCCCAATGTTATCCTGTGGATAACCTGTGGACCCTGCAGGAGAAATATACGTTATGGTAAGAACATACCGTTGATAACGGTATTTCTCCTAAGTCCACAGGATCCACAGGGTTCCCACCCTGAAGCACCTGATTTGAGGATCCTTTTACTCACTAACCTCTTACTTCTTGTACGGAAGGGTGTGCATGTGTGTTCTTCTCGCCTGATTAGGGCTCTCTATGATTCTCCTGCCTTGAGCTTTGGAAACACAACTGATTTGCCTGAGCCAGGAGGCGGGGATATATGGACGGGCCCGTTGCATGCTGGGCGGCCAAAAGCTTTGACCGTTTGGTGCAAATCCGCTGTCGCATCATCATATCCCAATGTTATCCTGTGGATCCTGTGGACTTAGGAAAAACACCGTTATCAAACGGTAAGTTCTTACCATAACGTATATTTTCAGCAGTGGAGTTAAACAGAAAATGATTAACTCTACACAGTCACAGACTGCATCATCCATCTTATAGTGTTACCCTAGCTGCATAATGGCATCTAGTTAAAAAGCTGTCTTGAGCTGCTGTTGCATTATTGATCCCACCCCTATTTAAAAATCAACCAATCCCTACACTAGAGGTCTTTGAAGAAGTGCTAAAAGGGCCAATCCACAATGCAGAAGTAGTTTCTTTGGTCACAGGTGGGGAGAAAGTGGAACTGGAATTGGACATGGAGGGAAGGGTAGACAATGAGGGGGGTGCAGAGAAGACAAGTAAGATGAGTAAGAGGAATGAGAAATCATGGCATTAGGCATGAGGGTAAATGCATGAAATAAAAGGCTTAAGGGCACACTATGGCGGTAAGGAGTGACAGTAGTGAAAAGTCTGAACGATATGAAACAAGCATGACAGGCTCAGAGAAAAAAGGATACAGGGGAGAGAAAGCATACAAGGGGACTAGGTATGAGGGGACCCTCTGAAGCGATAAGGTAAAGTAATTAGGGGAGAAGGGGAAGCAGCTAGAGATAGGTAGGTTATAAGGTGCTGTTTCTGTGCATTAGGTGTCACTGATCAGTTAAGTATGAAATACCTACAATCAAAATCCCGACAACAATTGACCAACGGTCAAAATCCTGACATTTAAAATACAGGCAAGGTCAAAATACCGACATTTAACATGCCGACAGGGCAAAAAGTTGACACACGGTTCTCAGTGGTTTTTTTGTGTGTATGTCGACATGGACACCGTATAAGTGTACCGCGTCCCCTGGCATGGCTCACTTCGCTCTGCCACACTATTATATTCCCCCTCCAGGTTCACTGGGATGGTAAAGTATGAACAAGTCGGTTTCAATGAAAAACTCATGTCGACTTTTTGATCTGTCGGCAATTTAAATGTCGGTATTTTGATGTCTTTATTTTAAATGTCGGTATTTTAACTATGTAGGGATTTTGACCGTCAGTCAGTGGATGTTGGTATTTTGATAGTAGGTAAATTGACGGCATCCCACAGTGATATCACTTACACTAGCTGTGCTACTCATTCTCTTCCTAAATTGTCAATTTCTTCTCTTGTTTTTTTTTTTCTTTCTTTTTTTTTTACAAAGGGACCTGAAGCAGCGTCTGCGTGAGCCCCTCGTTTTACTGGTCCATATTTGGCAATATGCAGACATTTGGTATGTGTTATACAAGGGACCATCTTCTGACCTCTCTATCTGTCTTCCAGTTCTTTAGATTGATAACCTATGTATGAAAAACAGACCTGTCTATTTATAAACTGATTTATATGTAAGTTTCTGCTACTGAACTCCATCTGTTCATGTGCGTTTAATTTCACCCATCTCTCTTGTATGTAACATTATGTAATATTCACAGATGTCTGATCTAAGTTATGTTATTTTTACATCAAACATGCTGTAATCTCACATTGTCAGAGGAAGAGCCTCACATGTAGTGTCAGAAACAGCCTTTGATAGCCCGTGGTAAGGTGGACGCAGATGAGGCTCCTATGCAAGACAAGGCTGCAGCAAATACAGGAATGAGTGCACAGCGCCAGGCCAATACAATTCTGGGAAAGCTGCACGCTATGTTACGGGTATGTAGTCATTATGTCGGCATCTTGACAATGTCAGCAGTGGAGGGTTAGGCACTAGGGTTACGGTTAGTCATGCAGCCAGAAGTCGTCCACCAGAGGTCATCGCCGCACCAGGTAAGTCACAAGACCACCAGGGCTATTTTGTCGACATTCTGATCATGTTGACGTGGTTAATGACATGTCAAGCATGTCGATATGCTACATGTTGACTTTACGGTCATGTCATGATTAATGTCGACAGAACATACCACACCCATCCAAACCTAGTATTAACATTGTTTAATGGGGATCGGTATGAAATACCTACAATCAAAATCCCGACGGTCGAAATCTCGACAAGGTTAAAATCCAGACATGGACAATATACCCACATTTAAAATACCGACATGTAAAATGTCGACAGGTCAAAAATGCCGACATTAGTTTTTCATTGGGTTTTTGTGTGTGTATGTCGACATAGGTCAACATGGGCACCATATAAGTGTACTGCATGCCCTTGCATGGCTCGCCATGCTTCGGGCACGGTGCAGCGCTGCGCTCGGCACACTATTATATTCCTTCTCCAGGTCCACTGGGATGGTAAAGTATGAACAAGTCGGTTTCAATGAAAAAAATCATTAAAAACTCATGTCGGCATTTTGACCTTGTCAGTATTTTATAAATATGTATTTTGACCGTCAGTCCATTGCTGTCAGGATATATATATATATATATATATATATACACACTGCTCAAAAAAATAAAGGGAACACTAAAATAACACATCCTAGATCTGAATGAATGAAATATTCTTATTAAATTCTTTGTTCTTTACATAGTTGAATGTGCTGACAACAAAATCACACAAAAATTATCAATGGAAATCAAATGTATTAACCCATGGAGGTCTGGATTTGGAGTCACACTCAAAATTAAAGTGGAAAAACACAGTACAGGCTGATTCAACTTTGATGTAATGTCCTTAAAACAAGTCAAAATGAGGCTCAGTAGTGTGCGTGGCCTCCACGTGCCTGTATGACCTCCCTACAACGCCTGGGCATGCTCCTGATGAGGTGGCGGATGGTCTCCTGAGGGATCTCCTCCCAGACCTGGACTAAAGCATCCGCCAACTCCTAGACAGTCTGTGGTGCAACATGGCGTTGGTGGATGGAGCGAGACATGATGTCCCAGATGTGCTCAATTGGATTCAGGTCTGGGGAACGGGCGGGCCAGTCCATAGCATCAATGCCTTCGTCTTGCAGGAACTGCTGACACACTCCAGCCACATGAGGTCTAGCATTAGGAGGAACCCAGTTCCAACCGCACCAGCATATGGTCTCACAAGGGGTCTGAGGATCTCATCTCGGTACCTAATGGCAGTCAGGCTACCTCTGGCAGGCACATGGAGGGCTGTGCGGTCCCCCAAAGAAATGCCACCCCACACCATTACTGACCCACTGCCAAACCGGTCATGCTGGTGGATGTTGCAGGCAGCAGAACGTTCTCCTTGGCGTCTCCAGACTCTGTCACATCTGTCACATGTGCTCAGTGAAAACCTGCTTTCATCTGTGAAGAGCACAGGGCGCCAGTGGCGAATATGCCAATCTTGGTGTTCTCTGGCAAACGCCAAACGTCCTGCACGGTGTTGGGCTGTAAGCACAACCCCCACCTGTGGACGTCGGGCCCTCATACGACCCTCATGGAGCCTGTTTCTGATCGTTTGAGTAGACACATGCACATTTGTGGCTTGCTGGAGGTCATTTTGCAGGGCTCTGGCAGTGCTCCTCCTGTTCCTCCTTGCACAAAGGCGGAGGTAGCGGTCCTGCTGCTGGGTTGTTGCCCTGCTACGGCCTCCTCCACATCTCCTGATGTACTGGCCTGTCTCCTGGTAGAGCCTCCATGCTCTGGACACTACGCTGACAGACACAGCAAACCTTCTTTCCACAGCTCGCATTGATGTGCCATCCTGGATGAGCTGCACTACCTGAGCCACTTGTGTGGGTTGTAGAGTGAAAGCACCGCCAGCTTTCAAATGTGACCAAAACATCAGCCAGAAAGCAGATGAGCTGAGAAGTGGTCTGTGGTCACTACCTGCAGAACAACTCCTTTATTGGGGGTGTCTTGCTAATTGCCTATAATTTCCACCTGTTGTCTATTCCATTTGCACAACAGCATGTAAAATTCATTGCCAATCAGTGTTGCTTCCTAAGTGGACAGTTTGATTTCACAGAAGTGTGATTGACTTGGAGTTACATTGTGTTGTTTAAGTGTTCCCTTTATTTTTTTGAGCAGTGTGTGTGTATATATATATAAAATCATACACTCACAGCCATTTATCTAAATGACCCCTGCAGATGTCCATAACCTACCACAGGCGGGACAATTGCCTATACATCTTTGGGTCGAAGACCACATAATATGTCTCAAGTACACATCTATTCAGATACGTCTTTCTTTAACCGGCCCAATTTCAAGTGTTTCCGCATTTCAGATAGTCCCAGCATCTGTTATTCCAACGTATGGCTATTGTTTATATTTGGTTTAAATTTGTTCATATTTGTTTATACATGTTTACATATGCCAGTGACCTTTATACATCTAGCAATACCAGATGCCGTTTTCGACCATCAGACAGTTATGTCTTCTAATTTAATGTAACACCTAAACGTTCCTTCCATTCTTACAACACTAACTTTGCACTTTTGCACCCTCCCAGCCCGATTCACTCCTCCTCCGCGACCCTGACATTCGCGTCAACCACAAGCATCCAGGACAAGCTCGGCGCGTCAGGTTGCCATGGTGACGCGATGGTCCGTGACGCACAGGAGTACCACGTGAACACGGCGCACATACGTCACCACTACCGGGACGGAAGCACCAAGCTCCCCCGGACGCTGTCCTTCCCACTCGTGGGTCTCCCTCACCATAAAGGTAACTGTTTTATGTTTTTCACATCACTCTGTATTTGGCTCACCTTGACAAAGGGGCTTGCGCACCCCGAAACGTTGGAACACCCAGCCTGTATTATGGAATAAAAAGCACCAGCACTTTATTTTCATTTGGCTTTGTCAGTCTCTGAGTGCCGCTGTTTGCTATACAGCTTTTTACCTGCATTCATTACTCCAGAAGGCACCTGAGCAGTTTGTTCTACATTAAGGAGAGTGCCGATCCGTTACCAACTGCTACCTACAGGATTCCAGCACCACTTGCTGCTGCTGCCATCCACCTGGGATAAGGCACCCCAGTTTTCCAAACATGTAAGATTTTTATCAGCATTATTTCCAGTTATCTAAAGGTAACCGAGAACCACAGGAGTCAAGCACAGCACTTTCTGCACTCCAGCACTTTTTTCACCATTGCACACTGTATATGGAAGATATTTCCTACATCTAGGAATCTGTGCACCCTTGCAAGACTTTTTTCACTGCCACTGATTGATCAGAAAGCTTTGGCACAATATGTCATTGACCACGGGACGTGGAACAACATCCAGCCATCAGGCGAATCTGTATAGCTTCACCAGTGCAGATGCCGACCGACTGTTATTCACTGAGGGACTTACTCCAGCGGATGAGGAACTCAGCATGGACGATATCTACCATCAATTAATTAAATTGAAAAAAAGAGAAGTAGACTATCTCTTACACGGGATTTCTTTGTCCAACTATTATCGTGACAAAAAAATCCCTAGAGGCTTCCGCATTCGTAACGTCCCTACTATCGGTAGGTTTAATGCAGAATTCTGCGACCGTTGGACAGGAATCTTAAACAAATGCAGCATGGATCTCATGCTGCTGGTGGTGGAGGAAGCCGGTAGGGAACTCAAAGCTACCAGGGACAAGATCCAGTCCTTTGAGCAGGAACATCATCTACTACTCACCATGGAAAGCAATCAAACTGCCATGAAGAAGCTTCAAGCAACTTGTGACAACCACAAAAAGAATTAATCAAATTTAAACGGGCTAAACTACAAATAGTCCAGGAGGACTATGAAACAAATCGTGTTTACCGATGGCTCTCAGGCGGGGAACCTGGCGACCACAAGCCATACAACTATCGATCCAAATTCAGCTGGCGTAGACGTAGAGAAGAACGAACCAGAGATAATGCAACTTCAAATAGCGACAGCGATTTTGCATTGGCTGATTCTGAAGGTCCTATGACATCTCAGGAGCCCCCTTTAGGGGCAAAGCCTGCCGCAGTGGCAGGCACAAAAACCCGAGGGCGCCCACCCGCAGGGGACAACAAAACAAAAGGTCCCAAAAACAGCAAGAAGTGAACATGGTATACAATCTTTCAGACCGGGTTCTTACCAAATTAGAAACACAAGTTCTTAACCACGGTCTATCATTCGTCCCCACGAATAAATTTGATGAACTTACCTGGCAAACTGAACTCCACAAGTTTACCCGCAAACTCCGTCTGCACGAGTTTTTCCACGAACATTCACCCACCACCACTCCTGAACCGCACCAGAATTTCATCAACTCGGCCCGGAATTCCAAATTTGATCCTCCTTCGTCCAACTCGTCAATAAAGACCTTCACGCGGTTGTTGGATGATTCCATAACAAAATATACCAAAGCTGACCTGAACCACCACTATAACATGTCAAAATCTGAATTTAAGGCACTTAAAAATATGGGCACCTACAAGGACATTGTAATCCGCCCCGCCGATAAGGGGGGCGGGATAGTTATAATGAACTTGACCGATTATAAACGTGAGACATATCAACAACTGGATGACACGACGGTATATGAAGCGTTGGCCGGTGATCCGACCAAACAATTCAAAGCCGAAGTAGATACCATACTCGACACAGCATGTACTACAGGTCTCATATCCAGCAAATTATGTAAGGCCCTCAAACAAGAGTTTCCGGTAGTGCCACTATTATTTTTAGTCCCTAAAATACACAAGAGTTTAGTTCATCCACCCGGCAGACCTATAATTTCTGCACATAATGCACTTTACCAACCTATTTCTATCTTCCTGGATAGCATCTTGCAGCCACTCATTTTGAAACAGCCTAATTACATCAAGGATACCACCAGTTTCCTCAATCAACTTAAAACAGTTGGCACAGTACCTACGGGGACCATCATCTGTACGGTAGATATTTGCAGTCTCTTTACGAGCATCCCACACGATCAAGGGTTAGCTGCAATGAGGTAATTTTTGATCCAATCCAACATGGATAATTTAGAACATGGATTATTTCTCCAACTACTTGAATTAACACTGACTCGCAACTATTTTTTATTTGATGGGAAGTTCTACCGCCAGCTAAGCGGCTGCTCCATGGGGAGCAACGTGTCCCCCTCCTTTGCCAACGTGTTCATGCTAAAGGAAGAACAGGCAATGTTCTTTAACAGTGGCGAATATACACAGTATATATTACATTACTCCAGATATATTGATGACGTCTTTCTTTTATGGACTGGCGGCAAAGAAAAATTTGAAATGTTCATCGCCAGTATCAACAACAGACAGTCTCCTATTAAAGTCACATATCAAAGTGATTCCAGCAAGCTAAATTATCTGGATGTGAACGTCCTCATCTCAGATAACAACATATATACTGAAGTATATCAAAAACCCACTGACAAGAATACCCTCCTGCGTTATAACAGTCACCATCCTACAGCCCTGAAACAGGGGCTACCCAAGTCCCAATACATTAGGGCAGCCAGAATTACAAGCGATCCTGCCAAACTCGAAGCAACCCTAAAGAATGTAACCGAAAGGTTCAAAAGCAGAGGGTACAATAGTGGTATACTACGTGAATGCGAGCAAAAAACAGCAGCTATGAACAGAGAAGACCTCTTGAAACCTAAAAACAAGAACGAACAGGCCATCATACCATTCGTGTCACAATATAATACTTCTAGCGCTGTGGTCCCACGGGCTCTTAAAGCCCTCTGGCCCATTGTCACAACTGACAAGAATCTGACCGACTTACGGAACAAAAGGCCCATGATGTGTCACACTAAAGGAAGAAGCATTAAAAATTATGTAGTCCATTCAGACATCCCAGGGTTTGATTCTACACCAGCCCCCAACTTCTTAACTAAACCAGCAGGCTGCTATAAATGCCTAGGCTGTGAAACCTGTAAATTTATGACCACAGGCTCTAAGTTCACATCCACTTCAACGGGAGCAACGTACAACATCAAACATGTGCTCACCTGCACTACGACATATGTCGTCTACGTAATTACATGCCCATGCAAGTACCAATACGTGGGTAAAACCATACGCAATGCCAGGGAACGCTTCGCATTACATAGATCTGCACTAAAAGCAGCATTATCAACCAAGAAGTCCGAACAACCGGTCGCCAGAAATTATTTGGAAAAGCAACATACTTTAAGGGACCTACAGTTCCAAATTATAGACCACATACCCCCCAACTTAAGAGGTGGCGATAGAGCCGGTATTTTACTTAAACGAGAGGCCACCTGGATGTTTAGATTGGACACTGTCAGACCGAAGGGTCTTAATGACAGAATACAATGGAGCGTTTTTTAAAATTATACACTCACAGCCATTTATCTAAATGACCCGTGCAGATGTCCATAACCTACCACAGGCGGGACAATTGCCTATACATCTTTGGGTCGAAGACCACATAATATGTCTCAAGTACACATCTATTCAGATACGTCTTTCTTTAACCAGCCCAATTTCAAGTGTTTCCGCATTTCAGATAGTCCCAGCATCTGTTATTCCAACGTATGGCTATTGTTTATATTTGGTTTAAATTTGTTCATATTTGTTTATACATGTTTACATATGCCAGTGACCTTTATACATCTAGCAATACCAGATGCCGTTTTCGACCATCAGACAGTTATGTCTTCTAATTTAATGTAACACCTAAACGTTCCATCCATTCTTACAACACTAACTTTGCACTTTTGCACCCTCCCAGCCCGATTCACTCCTCCTCCGCGACCCTGACATTCGCGTCAACCACAAGCATCCAGGACAAGCTCGGCGCGTCAGGTTGCCATGGTGACGCGATGGTCCGTGACGCACAGGAGTACCACGTGAACACGGCGCACATACGTCACCACTACCGGGACGGAAGCACCACGCTCCCCCGGACGCTGTCCTTCCCACTCGTGGGTCTCCCTCACCATAAAGGTAACTGTTTTATGTTTTTCACATCACTCTGTATTTGGCTCACCTTGACAAAGGGGCTTGCGCGCCCCGAAACGTTGGAACACCCAGCCTGTATTATGGAATAAAAAGCACCAGCACTTTATTTTCATTTGGCTTTGTCAGTCTCTGAGTGCCGCTGTTTGCTATACAGCTTTTTACCTATATATATATATATATATATATAGATAGATAGATAGATGTGTGAGCTACAAAGGCACTGGAAACTTGGTCAAAATTGATGGCAAGATGAATGCAGCATGTTATCAGAAAATACTGGAGGAAAATTTGCACTCATCAGCCCGGAAGCTGCGCATGGGACGCACTTGGACGTTCCAACATGACAAGGCCAAGTCGACCTGTCATTGGCTACAGCAGAATAAAGTGAAGGGTCTGGAGTGGCCATCTCAGTCTCCTGACCTCAGGGCCGGCTCGAGGCATGTTCCAATAGAGCGGCCGAACAGGGCGCCGCACTTTATGGGCGCCGCCAGCTCTGGCTGCCATATTGGAGCCTGGAGCCGTCCCTACAGCTGCAGCCCAGCAGTGTCCGTCGTGCACTAAATGCAAAGGCCGGCAACCCCCCCCCCCTCCCCCACTAACCGGCGCCGGCCCGTGAGCCAACCAGAGCTCGCGGTCCGGCAGCTGAGGTTAATTGGCTGCCGGATCGCGAGCTTTGATTGGCTTGCGGACCGGCGCCTAGGATGAGAGTTCGGCGGCGGCGGCTGCAGCAGGTAATCATTACCGCGTTTGACATATTCATATGCTATAGAAGGCAGAGGAGGCTGGCAGCGGGCAACAGCTCTCACTCAGCCCGCTGCGGAGGGGGGGAGCTGCCCGGCCAGTCAGGGGGCGAGGGCCCACGGGGCCCCTCCGGGCTCTCCTCAGGTGCAACGGGGCTGCCCGCCCTGAACAACAAGAGCGGCTCCTGGATTATTGCTATCATTACTATTATATACCTCCCTCACCCTTCACTATTACCATTATTACCCAGTCACACAGGGGTGGTACTATTAGTGCTGTTTCCTCACCCATCATTATTACTATTATCCAGTATTATTACTATTATTATTATTACCCCACCATCCATCTGCCCTTCTTATTATTATTCCAGCATCTTAGTAGCAGTAGTATTATTACTCAACCATCTTATTAATATTGTTATTACTAGTAGTACTGTTACCCCACCATCCATCTGCCCCTATTATCCTCATTATGCCCTCATCCATCATCCTTATTATAAAATGCACCCATCTGCCCCTCAGCTCTATTATTATTATTATTATAGCCAGGACCACTGTGCCCCAAAACTCTCTATCATTTGTATGCTCATGATCTATCTGCCCCCTATTAGTATTGACCCCACCATCCATCAATTTATTATTATAGTGAGCACCTATCTACCCCCTTATTATTTGCATTAGACCCACTCATTTATTGCCCCTCACTATTTTTTTTTTAGTTGTTAATATATTGACTTATTGCATTATTATATTAGTGTCACTGTTTTATAGCGGGGTGCACACACCTGTATTATCGGGGTACAGCCCTGGAGATGTAATTCTACATTCTTCTCTGCTCTTCTCCATCTTTATTTTATGAGTTGAAGACATGGTTATTCAGTTTTATTTATTGCATAAAACAGTTTTTTTTAATGCAGATTTTTGTTTCTTTTTATTTATTGTGGCTTTGTTTAAAGAATATATGTGTGTGTGTCTTACATGGACGGGACGGAGTGTCCAGGTAGCTGCCCTGAGGTGAGAGAGGGCCGCGGTGTGTGTGTGGTTGGAGCACTAGGTTACCCTATTAATAATAAATATGATAATAGTAATAATGCGGTTGCACCGTTATGCTGTACCATACATCGGTGTGTGTTAGTGGCTGGGAGCTGCTTGGGGGGGGGGGGGGGTTTGACATTGGCAGTGTGACCGGCAGCATTTCAGCTCGCAGTGCACAGAAGTTGGTGACACTGTTTCCAGATCTGTAAATATAATTATTTTCTCTGACGTCCTAAGTGGATGCTGGGACTCCGTAAGGACCATGGGGAATAGCGGCTCAGCTAAAAGAAAGCTTTTGGTCTAACTGGTGTGCACTGGCTCCTCCCTCTATGACCCTCCTCCAGACTTCAGTTAGAATCTTGTGCCCGGCTGAGCTGGATGCACACTAGGGGCTCTCCTGAGCTCCTAGAAAAGAAAGTATATTTTAGGGTTTTTATTTTCAGTGAGATCTGCTGGCAACAGACTCACTGCTACGAGGGACTAAGGGGAGAAGAAGCGAACCTACCTGCTTGCAGCTAGCTTGGGCTTCTTAGGCTACTGGACACCATTAGCTCCAGAGGGATCGAACACAGGACCCGACCTCGATCGTCCGGTCCCGGAGCCGCGCCGCCGTCCCCCTTACAGAGCCAGAAGCATGAAGATGGTCCTGAAAATCGTCGGCAGAAGACTTCGGTCTTCAACAAGGTAGCGCACAGCACTGCAGCTGTGCGCCATTGCTCCTCATGCACACCTCACACTCCGGTCACTGATGGGTGCAGGGCGCTGGGGGGGGGGGGGGGGCGCCCTGAGCAGCAATATTAATACCTTGGCTGGCAAATAATCACAATATATAGTCCCAGAGGCTATATATGTGAAAAATACCCCTGCCAGAATCCATAAAAAAGCGGGAGAAGGTCCGCCGAAAAAGGGGCGGGGCTATCTCCCTCAGCACACTGGCGCCATTTTTCCTCACAGCTCCGCTGGAAGGATCACTCCCAGGCTCTCCCCTGCAGTTTCAAGCTACAAAGGGTAAAAAAGAGAGGGGGGGCACTAAATTTAGGTGCAGCAATATATATTTAAGCAGCTATAAGGGAAAATCACTCAGTTATAGTGAGTATCCCTGTTTTATATAGCGCACTGGTGTGTGCTGGCATACTCTCTCTCTGTCTCCCCAAAGGGCTTTGTGGGGTCCTGTCCTCTGTCAGAGCATTCCCTGTGTGTGTGCAGTGTGTCGGTACGGCTGTGTCGACATGTTTGATGAGGAGGCTTATGTGGAGGCGGAGCAGATGCCGATAAATGTGATGTCACCCCCTGCGGGGCCAACACCTGAGTGGATGGTTATATGGAAGGAATTATGGGACAGTGTCGACTCCTTACATAAAAGGTTTGACGACATACCAAATATGGGACAGCCGGCTTCTCAGCCTGTGCCTGCCCAGGCGTCTCAAAAGCCATCAGGGGCTCTAAAACGCCCGCTACCTCAGATGGCAGACACAGATGTCGACACGGATACTGACTCCAGTGTCGACGACGATGAGACAAATGTGACTTCCAATAGGGCCACACGTTACATGATTGAGGCTATGAAAAATGTGTTGCACATTTCTGATGTTACCCCAGGTACCACAAAAAAGGGTATTATGTTTGGAGAGAAAAAACTACCAGTAGTTTTTCCTCCATCTGAGGAATTAAATGAAGTGTGTGAAGAAGCGTGGGCTTCCCCCGATAAGAAACTGGTAATTTCTAAAAGGTTACTAATGACGTACCCTTTCCCGCCAGAGGATAGGCCACGTTGGGAAACATCCCCTAGGGTGGATAAAGCGCTCACACGCTTGTCAAAGAAGGTGGCACTACCGTCTCCGGATACGGCCGCCCTAAAGGAGCCTGCTGATAGAAAGCAGGAGGCTATCCTGAAGTCTGTATATACACACACAGGTATTATACTGAGACCAGCTATTGCTTCAGCATGGATGTGCAGTGCTGCAGCTGCGTGGTCAGATTCCCTGTCAGAAAATATTGATACCCTAGACAGGGACACTATATTGCTAACCGTAGAGCATATTAAAGACGCAGTCTTATACATGAGAGATGCACAGAGGGATATTTGCCGGCTGGCATCTAAAATAAGTGCAATGTCCATTTCTGCCAGGAGAGGGTTATGGACTCGGCAGTGGACAGGTGATGCAGATTCTAAAAGGCACATGGGAGTTTTGCCTTATAAAGGTGAGGAGTTGTTCGGGGATGGTCTCTCGGACCTCGTTTCCACAGCAACAGCTGGGAAGTCAGCATTTTTACCCCATGTTCCCTCACAGCCAAAGAAAGCACCGTATTATCAGGTACAGTCCTTTCGGCCCCATAAGGGCAAGCGGGTTAAAGGCGCGTCCTTTCTGCCCAGAGGCAGAGGTAGAGGGAAAAAGCTGCAGCATACAGCTAGTTCCCAGGAGCAAAAGTCCTCCCCCGCTTCCTCCAAGTCCACCGGAAGACGCTGGGGCTCCACAGGCGGAGCCGGGTACGGTGGGGGCCCGTCTCAAAAACTTCAGCAATCAGTGGGCTCGCTCACGGGTGGATCCCTGGATCCTTCAAGTAGTATCTCAGGGGTACAAGCTGGAATTCGAGACGTCTTCCCCCCGCCGTTTCCTCAAATCTGCCTTGCCAACAACTCCCTCAGGCAGGGAGGCAGTGCTAGAGGCAATTCACAAGCTGTATTCCCAGCAGGTGATAGTCAAGGTGCCCCTACTTTAACAAGGATGGGGTTACTATTCCACAATGTTTGTGGTACCGAAACCGGACGGTTCGGTGAGACCCATTTTAAATTTGAAATCCTTGAACACATATAAAAAAAAAAATTCAAGTTCAAGATGGAATCGCTCAGGGCGGTTATTGCAAGCCTGAACGAGGGGGATTACATGGTATCACTGGACATCAAGGATGCTTACCTGCATGTCCCCATTTACCATCCTCACCAGGAGTACCTCAGATTTGTGGTACAGGATTGTCATTACCAATTCCAGACGTTGCCGTTTGGTCTATCCACGGCTCCGAGGGTATTTACCAAGGTAATGGCCGAAATGATGATACTCCTTCGAAAGAAGGGAGTTTTAATTATCCCGTACTTGGACGATCTCCTGATAAAGGCGAGGTCCAGGGAGCAGTTGTTGGTCGGGGTAGCACTATCTCGGGAGGTGCTACAACAGCACGGCTGGATTCTAAATATTCCAAAGTCACAGCTGGTCCCTACGACACGTCTACTGTTCCTGGGGATGGTTCTGGACACAGAACAGAAAAAAGTGTTTCTCCCGGAGGAGAAGGCCAAGGAGCTGTCATCTCTAGTCAGAGGCCTCCTAAAACCAAAACAGGTGTCGGTGCATCACTGCACGCGAATCCTGGGAAAAATGGTAGCTTCCTACGAAGCAATTCCATTCGACAGGTTCCATGCAAGAACCTTTCAGTGGGACCTGTTGGACAAGTGGTCCGGATCGCATCTTCAGATGCATCGGCTGATAACCCTGTCTCCAAGGACCAGGGTGTCTCTGCTGTGGTGGCTGCAAAGTGCTCATCTTCAAAAGGGCCGCAGATTCGGCATACAGGACTGGGTCCTGGTGACCACGGATGCCAGCCTTCGAGGCTGGGGGGCAGTCACACAGGGAAGGAACTTCCAAGGACTATGGTCAAGTCAGGAGACTTCCCTACACATAAATATTCTGGAACTGAGGGCCATTTTCAATGCCCTAAGTCAGGCAAAACCCCTGCTTCAAAACCAGCCGGTACTGATCCAGTCAGACAACATCACGGCAGTCGCCCACGTAAACCGACAGGGCGGCACAAGAAGCAGGACGGCGATGGCAGAAGCCACAAGGATTCTCCGATGGGCGGAAAATCACGTGTTAGCACTGTCAGCAGTGTTCATTCCGGGAGTGGACAACTGGGAAGCAGACTTCCTCAGCAGGCACGACCTCCACCCGGGAGAGTGGGGACTTCATCCAGAAGTCTTCCGATTGTAAACCGTTGGGAACGGACACAGGTGGACATGATGGTGTACCGCCTAAACAAAAAGCTAGAAAGATATTGCGCCAGGTCAAGAGACCCTCAGGCGATAGCTGTGGACGCTCTAGTGACACCGTGGGTGTACCGGTCGGTTTATGTGTTCCCTCCTCTTCCTCTCATACCAAAGGTACTGAGGATAATAAGGAGAAGAGGAGTAAGAACTATACTCATTGTTCCGGATTGGCCAAGAAGAGCTTGGTACCCGGAACTTCAAGAAATGATCTCAGAGGACCCATGGCCTCTGCCGCTCAGACAGGACCTGCTGCAGCAGGGGCCCTGTCTGTTCCAAGACTTACCGCGGCTGCGTTTGACGGCATGGCGGTTGAACACCGGATCCTGAAGGAAAAGGGCATTCCGGAGGAAGTCATTCCTACGCTGATTAAAGCTAGGAAAGAAGTGACCGCAAACCATTATCACCGCATTTGGCGAAAATATGTTGCGTGGTGTGAGGCCAGTAAGGCCCCAAAGGAGGAATTTAAGCTGGGCCGTTTTCTGCACTTCCTACAGTCAGGAGTGACTATGGGCCTAAAATTGGGTTCCATTAAGGTCCAGATTTTGGCTCTATCGATTTTCTTCCAGAGAGAACTGGCTTCACTACCTGAAGTTCAGACTTTTGTTAAGGGAGTGCTGCATATTCAGCCCCCTTTTGTGCCTCCAGTGGCACCTTGGGATCTCAACGTGGTGTTGGATTTCCTAAAGTCACATTGGTTTGAGCCACTTAAAACCGTGGAATTGAAATATCTCACGTGGAAAGTGGTCATGTTGTTGGCCTTGGCTTCGGCCAGGCGTGTATCAGAATTGGCGGCTTTGTCATGTAAAAGCCCTTATCTGATTTTCCATATGGATAGGGCAGAATTGAGGACTCGTCCCCAGTTTCTCCCTAAGGTGGTATCAGCTTTACTCTAACGTCCTAGTGGATGCTGGGGACTCCGTCAGGACCATGGGGATTAGCGGCTCCGCAGGAGACAGGGCACAGAAATAAAGCTTTAGGATCAGGTGGTGTGCACTGGCTCCTCCCCCTATGACCCTCCTCCAAGCCTCAGTTAGGTTTTTGTGCCCGTCCGAGCAGGGTGCAATCTAGGTGGCTCTCCTAAAGAGCTGCTTAGAAAAAGTTTTTAGGTTTTTTATTTTCAGTGAGTCCTGCTGGCAACAGGCTCACTGCATCGAGGGACTTAGGGGAGAGAAGTCAACTCACCTGCGTGCAGGATGGATTGGCTTCTTAGGCTACTGGACACCATTAGCTCCAGAGGGATCGAACACAGGCCCAGCCATGGAGTCCGGTCCCGGAGCCGCGCCGCCGACCCCCCTTGCAGATGCCGAAGATGGAAGAGGTCCAGAAGCAGGCGGCAGAAGACTTTTCAGTCTTCCTGAGGTAGCGCACAGCACTGCAGCTGTGCGCCATTGTTGTCAGCACACTTCACACAGCGGTCACGGAGGGTGCAGGGCGCTGGGGGGGCGCCCTGGGCAGCAATGTATAATACCTTTCTATGGCTAAAAATACATCACATATAGCCCTTGAGGCTATATGGATGTATTTAACCCCTGCCAGATCTCACAAACTCCGGAGAAGAGCCCGCCGAAATAGGGGGCGGGGCTTATTCTCCTCAGCACACAGCGCCATTTTCCTGCTCAGCTCCGCTGTGAGGAAGGCTCCCAGGACTCTCCCCTGCACTGCACTACAGAAACAGGGTAAAACAGAGAGGGGGGGCACTTTTTTTGGCGATATTACTATATTTAAGCTGCTATAAGGATACAACACTTATATAGGGTTGTTCCCATATATATTATAGCGCTTGGGTGTGTGCTGGCAAACTCTCCCTCTGTCTCCCCAAAGGGCTAGTGGGGTCCTGTCTTCAATAGAGCATTCCCTGTGTGTCTGCTGTGTGTCGGTACGTGTGTGTCGACATGTATGAGGACGATGTTGGTGTGGAGGCTGAGCAATTGCCGGTAATGGTGATGTCACCCCCCAGGGAGTCGACACCGGAATGGATGGCTTTGTTTATGGAATTACGTGATAATGTCAGCACATTACAAAAATCAGTTGACGACATGAGACGGACGGAAAACCAGTTAGTACCTGCCCAGGCGTCTCAGACACCGTCAGGGGCTGTAAAACGCCCTTTACCTCAGTCGGTCGACACAGACCCAGACACGGACACTGAATCTAGTGTCGACGGTGAAGAAACAAACGTATTTTCCAGTAGGGCCACACGTTATATGATCACGGCAATGAAGGAGGCTTTGCATATCTCTGATACTACAAGTACCACAAAAAGGGGTATTATGTGGGGGGTGAAAAAACTACCTGTAGTTTTTCCTGAATCAGAGGAATTGAATGATGTATGTGATGAAGCGTGGGTCAACCCAGATAGAAAAGTGCTAATTTCAAAAAAGTTATTGGCATTATACCCTTTCCCGCCAGAGGTTAGGGCGCGCTGGGAAACACCCCCTAAGGTGGATAAGGCGCTCACACGCTTATCAAAACAAGTGGCGTTACCGTCTCCTGATACGGCCGCCCTCAAGGATCCAGCTGATAGGAGGCTGGAAACTACCCTAAAAAGTATATACACACATACTGGTGTTATACTGCGACCAGCCATCGCCTCAGCCTGGATGTGCAGTGCTGGGGTGGTCTGGTCGGATTCCCTGACTGAAAATATTGATACCCTGGATAGGGACAGTATTTTACAGACTTTAGAGCAATTAAAGGATGCTTTTCTTTATATGCGAGATGCTCAGAGGGATATTTGCACTCTGGCATCGAGAGTAAGTGCGATGTCCATATCTGCCAGAAGAAGTTTATGGACACGACAGTGGTCAGGTGATGCGGATTCCAAACGGCATATGGAAGTATTGCCGTATAAAGGGGAGGAATTATTTGGCGTCGGTCTATCGGATTTGGTGGCCACGGCAACTGCCGGGAAATCCACCTTTTTACCTCAGACCCCCTCCCAACAGAAAAAGACACCGTCTTTTCAGCCGCAGTCCTTTCGGTCCTATAAGAACAAGCGGGCAAAAGGACAGTCATATCTGCCCCGAGGCAGAGGAAAGGGTAAGAGAGGGCAGCAAGCAGCTCCTTCCCAGGAACAGAAGCCCTCCGCGGGTTCTGCAAAGCCCTCAGCATGACGCTGGGGCTTTACAAGCGGACTCAGGAACGGTGGGGGGTCGACTCAAGAGTTTCAGCACGCAGTGGGCTTGCTCACAGGTGGACCCCTGGATCCTGCAGGTAGTATCTCAGGGTTACAGGTTGGAATTCGAGAAGTCTCCCCCTCGCCGGTTCCTAAAGTCTGCTTTGCCAACGTCTCCCTCAGACAGGGCGACGGTATTGGAAGCCATTCACAAGCTGTTTTTTCAGCAGGTGATAGTCAAGGTACCCCTCCTACAACAGGGAAAGGGGTATTACTCCACGCTATTTGTGGTACCGAAGCCGGACGGCTCGGTAAGACCTATTCTAAATCTGAAATCTTTGAACCTGTACATACAAAAATTCAAGTTCAAGATGGAATCACTCAGAGCAGTGATAGCGAATCTGGAAGAAGGGGACTTTATGGTGTCCCTGGACATAAAAGATGCTTACCTGCATGTCCCAATTTGCCCTTCACATCAAGGGTACCTCAGGTTCGTGGTGCAAAACTGTCATTATCAGTTTCAGACGCTGCCGTTTGGATTGTCCACGGCACCTCGGGTCTTTACCAAGGTAATGGCCGAAATGATGATTCTTCTGCGAAGAAGAGGCGTATTAATTATCCCTTACTTGGACGATCTCCTGATAAGGGCAAGGTCCAGAGAACAGCTGGAGGACGGAGTAGCACTAACCCAAGTAGTGCTGCAACAACACGGGTGGATTCTGAATTTTCCAAAATCTCAGTTGACCCCGACAACACGTCTGCTGTTCCTGGGAATGATTCTGGACACGGTTCAGAAAAAGGTGTTTCTTCCGGAGGAGAAAGCCAAGGAGTTATCCGAACTTGTCAGGAACCTCCTAAAACCAGGAAAAGTGTCTGTGCATCAATGCACAAGAGTCCTGGGAAAGATGGTGGCTTCTTACGAAGCAATCCCATTCGGCAGATTCCACGCACGAACTTTTCAGTGGGATCTGCTGGACAAATGGTCCAGATCGCATCTGCAGATGCATCAGCGGATAACCTTATCGCCACGGACAAGGGTGTCTCTTCTGTGGTGGTTGCAGAGTGCTCATCTGTTAGAAGGCCGCAGATTCGGCATACAGGACTGGGTCCTGGTGACCACGGATGCCAGTCTGAGAGGCTGGGGAGCGGTCACACAGGGAAGAAACTTCCAGGGAGTATGGTCAAGCCTGGAGGTGTCTCTTCACATAAATATACTGGAGCTAAGAGCGATTTACAATGCTCTAAGCCTGGCAAAACCCCTGCTTCAGGGTCAGCCGGTGTTGATCCAGTCGGACAACATCACGGCAGTCGCCCACGTAAACAGACAGGGCGGCACAAGAAGCAGGAGAGCAATGGCAGAAGCTGCAAGGATTCTTCGCTAGGCGGAAGATCATGTGATAGCACTGTCAGCAGTGTTCATTCCGGGAGTGGACAACTGGGAAGCAGACTTCCTCAGCAGACACGATCTACACCCGGGAGAGTGGGGACTTCATCCAGAAGTCTTCCACATGATTGTGAACCGTTGGGAAAAACCAAAGGTGGATATGATGGCGTCTCGCCTCAACAAAAAACTGGACAGGTATTGCGCCAGGTCAAGAGACCCTCAGGCAATAGCTGTGGACGCTCTGGTAACACCGTGGGTGTTCCAGTCAGTGTATGTGTTTCTTCCTCTGCCTCTCATACCCAAAGTACTGAGAATTATACGGCAAAGGGGAGTAAGAACGATACTCGTGGCTCCGGATTGGCCAAGAAGAACTTGGTACCCGGAACTTCAGGAGATGCTCACGGAAAATCCATGGCCTCTACCTCTAAGACGGGACCTGATTCAGCAGGGACCGTGTCTATTCCAAGACTTACCGCGGCTGCGTTTGACGGCGTGGCGGTTGAACGCCGAATTCTAAGGGAAAAAGGCATTCCAGAAGAGGTCATTCCTACACTGGTTAAAGCCAGGAAGGAGGTGACTGCACAACATTATCACCGCATTTGGAGAAAATATGTTGCGTGGTGTGAGGCCAGGAAGGCCCCCACGGAGGAATTTCAATTGGATCGATTCCTACATTTCCTGCAAACAGGATTGTCTATGGGCCTCAAGATGGGGTCCATTAAGGTTCAAATTTCGGCCCTGTCGATTTTCTTCCAGAAAGAATTGGCTTCAGTTCCTGAAGTCCAGACTTTTGTAAAAGGAGTACTACATATACAGCCCCCGGTTGTGGCCCCAGTGGCTCCGTGGGACCTTAATGTAGTTTTGGATTTTCTCAAATCCCATTGGTTTGAGCCACTCAAATCGGCGGATTTGAAATATCTTACATGGAAAGTAACCATGCTACTGGCCCTGGCTTCAGCCAGGAGAGTGTCAGAATTGGCGGCTTTATCGTATAAAAGCCCATATCTGATTTTCCATTCGGACAGGGCAGAACTGCGGACGCGTCCTCATTTTCTGCCTAAGGTGGTGTCAGCGTTTCACCTGAACCAGCCTATTGTGGTGCCTGCGGCTACTAGCGATTTGGAGGATTCCAAGTTGCTGGACGTTGTCAGGGCATTGAAAATATATATTTCAAGGACGGCTGGAGTCAGAAAATCTGACTCGCTGTTTATACTCTATGCACCCAACAAGCTGGGTGCTCCTGCTTCTAAGCAGACGATTGCTCGTTGGATTTGTAGCACAATTCAACTTGCACATTCTGTGGCAGGCCTGCCACAGCCTAAATCTGTCAAGGCCCATTCCACAAGGAAGGTGGGCTCATCCTGGGCGGCTGCCCGAGGGGTCTCGGCATTACAACTCTGCCGAGCAGCTACGTGGTCGGGGGAGAACACGTTTGTAAAATTCTACAAATTTGATACCCTGGCTAAAGAGGACCTGGAGTTCTCTCATTCGGTGCTGCAGAGTCATCCGCACTCTCCCGCACGTTTGGGAGCTTTGGTATAATCCCCATGGTCCTGACGGAGTCCCCAGCATCCACTAGGACGTTAGAGAAAATAAGATTTTACTTACCGATAAATCTATTTCTCGTAGTCCGTAGTGGATGCTGGGCGCCCATCCCAAGTGCGGATTGTCTGCAATACTTGTACATAGTTATTGTTACAAAAAAATCGGGTTGTTCTTGTTGTGAGCCGTCTGTTCAGAGGCTCCTACGTTGTCATACTGTTAACTGGGTTCAGATCACAAGTTGTACGGTGTGATTGGTGTGGCTGGTATGAGTCTTACCCGGGATTCAAAATCCTTCCTTATTGTGTACGCTCGTCCGGGCACAGTATCCTAACTGAGGCTTGGAGGAGGGTCATAGGGGGAGGAGCCAGTGCACACCACCTGATCCTAAAGCTTTATTTCTGTGCCCTGTCTCCTGCGGAGCCGCTAATCCCCATGGTCCTGACGGAGTCCCCAGCATCCACTACGGACTACGAGAAATAGATTTATCGGTAAGTAAAATCTTATTTTCATCTGAACCAACCTATCGTGGTGCCTGCGGCTACTAAAGACTTGGAGGCTTCCAAGTTGTTGGACGTAGTCAGGGCCCTGAAAATTTATGTTTCCAGGACAGCTGGAGTCAGAAAGACTGACTCGCTATTTATCCTGCATGCGCCCAACAAGTTGGGTGCACCTGCTTCAAAGCAGACTATTGCTCGCTGGATCTGTAGTACGATTCAGCTTGCACATTCTGCGGCTGGACTGCCGCATCCTAAATCAGTGAAAGCCCATTCAACGAGGAAGGTGGGCTCTTCTTGGGCGGCTGCCCGAGGAGTCTCGGCTCTACAACTTTGCCGAGCAGCTACTTGGTCGGGGTCGAACACATTTGCTAAATTCTACAAGTTTGACACCCTGGCTGAGGAGGACCTAGAGTTTGCCCGTTCGGTGCTGCAGAGTCATCCGCACTCTCCCGCCCGTTTGGGAGCTTTGGTATAATCCCCATGGTCCTTACGGAATCCCAGCATCCACTTAGGACGTCAGAGAAAATAAGATTTTACTCACCGGTAAATCTATTTCTCGTAGTCCGTAGTGGATGCTGGGCGCCCATCCCAAGTGCGGATTGTCTGCAATACTTGTATATAGTTATTGTTTAACTAAAGGGTTATTGTTGAGTCATCTGTTGAAGGCTCAGTTTTTGTCATACTGTTAACTGGGTATTGTATCACGAGTTATACGGTGTGATTGGTGTGGCTGGTATGAGTCTTACCCGGGATTCAAAATCCTTCCTTATTGTGTCAGCTCTTACGGGCACAGTATCCTAACTGAAGTCTGGAGGAGGGTCATAGAGGGAGAAGCCAGTGCACACCAGTTAGACCAAAAGCTTTCTTTTAGTTGTGCCCAGTCTCCTGCGGAGCCGCTATTCCCCATGGTCCTTACGGAGTCCCAGCATCCACTACGGACTACGAGAAATAGATTTACCGGTGAGTAAAATCTTATTTTTTATTTATTTTATCTATAAATACATGCTAAACAATTAGTTTGGTATTAAACGTACTGCGTCCTAATCCCACGGTCGAGCAAAGAAATATATTTTAAGGAAATGTGCCATGGAGTATTACAAATCAGTGTGTATGTAGCTATATTCCTCTGTGTTTAAAGCCCAGATTTCCACACCCTGGTACTCCTTATTTTACATATTCATTTCTGTGCTCTGGGTTTATACTAGAATACTTTTTAAAGGGACACGGAGTCTATGTTTACACTGCTGTTTATTCCAATACACAGGGCGTTTCAGAACGCAGCTGTAACGGTCCAGTATAAGTCCAGGAACGTATTCAATAAATACCATTATACATGTGAATTCAGGAGCTGTTAACCCTATACTGGCCTTTAATATCTAGAGTGACTGGTATTCAAGAATAGCCTGACACAGTGAGGCATAACTTTCATCCAAAGTGGGGCTTATCTAGTCTAAAAAATATACATATATATATATATATATATATATACTTCCAGTGTTAGCCGGCACTCATATCCAGGGATCAGCTTGCTCCGGTGCCAGTTTAAACAGCTTAATATCGATCCAGGTGAAAAGGCACTCGGAGATCATGAAAAGTGAAGAGATTTTATTTCATGTCATTAACGTTTCGGGGCAGCAAGCCCCGTCCTCAGAATGAACACAACAGATTTCTGCTGTGTTCATTCTGAGGACGGGGCTTGCTGCCCCTAAACGTTAATGACATGAAATAAAATCTCTTCACTTTTCATGATCTCCGAGTGCCGTTTCACCTGGATCGATATATATATAGGGGGTGTGAAAATACATTTATTTATAGTTTGATGATATGAACTTACGAGGTCACGCCTACTTTTCCAGGAGGCAACGCCCACTTTTCCAGGAGCGCGCACATGGGGGGGTGGGGGGGTGGGGTTTGCGCTTTTACATTTTCTCCCTCAGGGTGCTAGTAGGCCTGGAGCCGGCCCTGCCTGACCTCAATATCATTGAGCCACTCTGGGGAGATCTCAAACGTGCAGTTCATGCAAGACAGCCCAAGAATTTACAGGAATGGGCCAAGAACAATGGGCAGCTTTACCATCTGAGAAAATAAAGAGCCTCATCCACAACTACCACAAAATACTTCAAGCTGTCATTGATGTTAAAGGGGGCAATACACGGTATTAAGAACTGCGGTATGTAAACTTTTGATCAGGGTCATTTGGGTAGTTTCTGTTGTCATTATGATTTAAAAAGAGTAAACACAGTTGTTTGACAATAAATGGCTTCACCCAACCACTAACCATGAGTGAAAGAAAAGTTTGTGAGTTATCATTCATATTCTCTGACAAATGGCCAGAAAATCACAAATTCTGCTAGGGTATGTAAACTTATGAGCACAACTGTATATATGTAAAGAGGGAGATAGGGGTGTCAGCGACCGACAGTGTCTGATAAAAAGTGATATAAATATGAAGAAACTTGCCGGAAACGTAATAAAAATAACAGTATATTTATTTATACAATTTAAAAAATTATTAGGGTGGGTTAAAAAGCGGAGAATATATAATGCTAAATGATACTGGGTAAAATATAGCTAAAAAACTGGATTAAATACATTCAATAAAAACAATAAAAAATTAAATATAGGATAAGAGAGTACTGCTTATCTTAAAAATGGAGAGTCAATTGAGGTACACCCAACGCGTTTCGTCCATCAGACTTCATCAAGGGGCAAGGGACCACTGAGCAAGCACTCTTATTTATAGCAGATACAATTAGGAATAGATGATTGTGACATCACTTTCTGTAAGGTGATCATGGATCGGGGCAAGTATGTCCAAGAAGCCCAAAGACTCTTAGGAGACTCCGACTCCTATACCATGCTACCAGACGATCCTAAAGATCTATATATAGATGAACTAAGATCACTACTCCTACAGGGCCTGAGAAGTGATGTCATCACAAAGGATGAATTCTCCTTTTTAATGCAATCCAACCCCTCGACCCCCATATTTTACTTTTTACCTAAAATCCACAAGAGCCTATCCAACCTACCCGGGAGACCAATCGTTGCAGGGATAGACTCCCTTACATCTAATCTATCTAAATATGTGGATATATTCTTAAACCCATAGGTCAGGAAATTACCATCTTTTCTCAAAGACACCACCATGGTATTGAATGAAATGAAGAATGTGGAATGGAAGGAGTCATATTTATGGATAACCATAGATGTCCAATCTTTATATACCTGTATCGAGCATAAAAAAGGAATCGAAGCAAGCAGAGAATATTTGGACAAAGATAACTCCCTTACAGAATCCCATAAGAATTTTATCTGCGATTTAATGAAATTTATTTTAAGCCGGAATTATTTTAAGTTTTTAGATAAATTTTATCTGCAACGGTGTGGCACCGCTATGGGAACCATTTTTGCACCCAGTTTCGCAAACTTATTTATGGGACAATGGGAGGAGAAGCACATATATACCACACAGTACTTCAAGGAATCTATTGCCATGTATAAAAGATACATTGATGACATTTTGATTATATGGGACGGGAGCGCTGAATTATTTATGGAATTTTTTTAAACTTTTACAAACTAATGATTTTAACCTATCATTCACTTACAACTCAAATAAGAAGTCAATTGAATTCTTGGATCTGATCTTAACTGGAGAGGAAGGGATGGTGTCTACAAAAAATTATATCAAAGCTGTCGATAAGAACAGCTACCTCCATTATAAGAGCAATCACTCTAAAAAATGGAAGAACAACATTCCTTACTCTCAATTTCACAGAATAAAGAGGAACTGTAACAAAACTGAAGACTGTGAGGAACAACTTGGAACATATAAAAAGATTTGAAGAAAAGCAATACCCTAAGGCCATACTAGATGAAGCTGTTGTTAGGACAAGAAATCTAGAGAGAGAGAACCTGTTGACATATAAGGACAAGACGGAAAAGAAGGAGTCCTTATCCTTCATAACCACCTACAGTAATCACGAACACGCCATCAGGACTTCATTAAGAACCCATTGGGACATACTTCTTATGGACCCAATCCTTAAAGAGATCCTCCCAACCCAACCAGAACTTATATTTCAGAAGTCACGGAATTTAAAAGACATTCTCGCACCCAGCAAGTTACGGGAAATACCATCAGAGGACAACCATCACTCTCCCTAAATGCATTGGATCCTACAAATGTGGACATTGCAATGTCTGTAAGTTTCTTAATCCTAACAGGAAAACCTTCAAGCAACACGGACGGCACTCAGGAATTCAAAATTAAAGAGTTCATGAACTGTAACATTACATCAGTGATCTATCTGCTAGAATGTACATGCCATAAGAAATATGTGGGTAAAACAAAAAGAACTTTGAAAATCAGGATACAAGAACATGTACGCAGTATCAAGAACAAAATAGAGACTCATTTACTGTACAGACACTTCAAACTGAAGCATAACTCCAACCCAGAAGAGATGTCCTTCAAAGCTATTGAACACGTGACCAGTGGTGAAAGGGGTGGAGATCTGGCTAAGAAGCTCTCCCAGAGAGAGATGTTTTGGATCTTCCAACTGAAAACCACACACCCCATGGGCTTTAACGAGGGATATGAAATCGCACCATTTCTATGAGAGAAGTACCCTCGCCCAAGTTCCTCCGGTTATAGACAGTCTCTTCTTCCTTTTTTATCAGCACAAAAACACCTTATTATATAATTATTTTACTAATAGTCACTGTTGTTAAAACACTGTATCTAGATTGTCAATGTTCCTAATAAAACCTTGATTACTGTGTGAGTGTGCGCCTTGTTGGGCTCTTAGCAGTATTAATATTTGGAATATAGTAGACACACGGATATTCCATCACCACACAGATTACTATCACTTTTTAACTTATTTTATATACAACTTAGTAATGAATAAACTTTTAGTACCAGTCATACATAGATGCACTGTTTTTATACACATCACTAAGTTTTAGTATATGACTGACTTATTATTATTATAGAGTCACTTACTATATATTATAGTTATCTTACATTTTATATATATATCTTCCTACTTTCCAGCACATATCAATTGATGGATATCCTTTTTTAATTAAATATATATCCACATTTTTCACTTACTATTTTCACTATTTATTTAAACTCCCTTTCCCTATGCTGTAATTGAGAACGAGGAATGCTTCCTAGTACAATATACTCTTGTACACTATAATACTTTAACAGGATCAAATATCCTGATAAATGCTATATATACGTTAGCCAATCGTAATGCTAGACATAGCCCTATATAAATCATTCTATCTATTAATCTTTACTATATATATTTCTCTAACGTCCTAGTGGATGCTGGGGACTCCGTAAGGACCATGGGGAATAGACGGGCTCCGCAGGAGACATGGGCACTTTAAGAAAGAATTTAGATTCTGGTGTGCTCTGGCTCCTCCCTCTATGTCCCTCCCCCAGACCTCAGTTAGTTTGAATCTGTGCCCGGACGAGCTGGGTGCTGTTTAGTGAGCTCTCCTGAGCTTGCTATAAGAAAGTATTTTGTTAGGTTTTTTTATTTTCAGGGAGCTCTGCTGGCAACAGACTCCCTGCATCGCGGGACTGAGGGTAGAGAAGCAGCCCTACTCTCTGCAGATAGGTCCTGCTTCTTAGGCTACTGGACACCATTAGCTCCAGAGGGATCGTACACAGGATCTCACCCTCGTCGTCCGATCCCGGAGCCGCGCCGCCGTCCCCCTCGCAGAGCCGGAAGACAAGCCAGGTGAAAGAAGCAAGAAGACTTCGAAATCGGCGGCAGAAGACTCCAGTCTTCACTGTGGTAGCGCACAGCACTGCAGCTGTGCGCCATTGCTCCCACACTACACCCACATACTCCGGTCACTGTAAAGGTGCAGGGCGCAGGGGGGGGGGGGGGGGCGCCCTGGGCAGCAATTAGAGACCTCTTTGGCAAAAGTTTGCATATATACAGTTGGGCACTGTATATATGTATGAGCCCCCGACAAAAAATTGTACATGAAAGCGGGACAGAAGCCTGCCGTCGAGGGGGCGGAGCTTCTTCCTCAGCACTCACCAGCGCCATGTTTTTTCTCCACAGCACTGCTGAGAGGAAGCTCCCCAGCCTCTCCCCTGCAGTTACACGGTAGAAGAGGGTAAAAATATCCTTTTTTGCTTCAATTTCAATCCAGACCATTATTAGTCTCCTTTAACATAAAGAATCCTGCTAGTATATAGCATTAATGAACATTTTAATAAGGTGAACTAACACACATTTTTGTTTGTTTATGTTTGTGAGCTGCTCCCGCATCTGCAAATAGTACTATTACATGTCTGTGATTAAGAGGCTCCAAAAAGATGGCCGCCGTGATGATTGACAGCCTGCCCCAGCCTATATTTAACATAGAATGACGTTTCCAGTCGAGACGGGAAGTGACACGGTGACCTGACCGGAAGTGGGGCAGAGGAGTACAATAACAGTGATCCGTTTACCGGAAGTGTGGCACAATGCGTATGCGCACTAAGAGGATATGGACAAAGGAAGTGGGGCGGAAGTGACGACGGACCCGTCCCCGGACTAGTTCTTATTATATCTCATATTTTAAAACTTGTTTTCATATTATATTCAGCTTTCTGAGGTTGTCATTTATGTTACTACCATTTACATGTGTTTATATCAAAGATTGTGGCCAGAACAGTAATATTAGTCCTTACAGGAAGTGATGTCACAATCATCTATTCCTAATTGTATCTGCTATAAATAAGAGTGTTTGCTCAGTGGTCCCTTGCCCCTTGATGAAGTCTCATGGACGAAACGCGTTGGATGTACCTCAATTGACTCTCCATTTTTAAGATAAGCAGTACTCTCTTATCCTATATTTAATTTTTTATTGTTTTTATTGAATGTATTTAATCCAGTTTTCTAGCTATATTTTACCCAGTATTATTTAGCATTATATATTCTCCGCTTTTTAACCCACCCTAATAATTTTTTAAATTGTATAAATAAATAAACTGTTATTTTTATTACGTATCCGGCAAGTTTCTTCATATTTATATCACTTTTTATTAGAGATGAGCGCCGGAAATTTTTCGGGTTTTGTGTTTTGGTTTTGGGTTCGGTTCCGCGGCCGTGTTTTGGGTTCAACCGCGTTTTGGCAAAACCTCACCGAATTTTTTTTGTCGGATTCGGGTGTGTTTTGGATTCGGGTGTTTTTTTCAAAAAACCCTAAAAAACAGCTTAAATCATAGAATTTGGGGGTCATTTTGATCCCAAAGTATTATTAACCTCAAAAACCATAATTTCCACTCATTTTCAGTCTATTCTGAATACCTCACACCTCACAATATTATTTTTAGTCCTAAAATTTGCACCGAGGTCGCTGTGTGAGTAAGATAAGCGACCCTAGTGGCCGACACAAACACCGGGCCCATCTAGGAGTGGCACTGCAGTGTCACGCAGGATGTCCCTTCCAAAAAACCCTCCCCAAACAGCACATGACGCAAAGAAAAAAAGAGGCGCAATGAGGTAGCTGACTGTGTGAGTAAGATAAGCGACCCTAGTGGCCGACACAAACACCGGGCCCATCTAGGAGTGGCACTGCAGTGTCACGCAGGATGTCCCTTCCAAAAAACCCTCCCCAAACAGCACATGACGCAAAGAAAAAAAGAGGCGCAATGAGGTAGCTGACTGTGTGAGTAAGATAAGCGACCCTAGTGGCCGACACAAACACCGGGCCCATCTAGGAGTGGCACTGCAGTGTCACGCAGGATGTCCCTTCCAAAAAACCCTCCCCAAACAGCACATGACGCAAAGAAAAAAAGAGGCGCAATGAGGTAGCTGACTGTGTGAGTAAGATAAGCGACCCTAGTGGCCGACACAAACACCGGGCCCATCTAGGAGTGGCACTGCAGTGTCACACAGGATGTCCCTTCCAAAAAACCCTCCCCAAACAGCACATGACGCAAAGAAAAAAAGAGGCGCAATGAGGTAGCTGACTGTGTGAGTAAAATAAGCGACCCTAGTGGCCGACACAAACACCGGGCCCATCTAGGAGTGGCACTGCAGTGTCACGCAGGATGTCCCTTCCAAAAAACCCTCCCCAAACAGCACATGACGCAAAGAAAAAAAGAGGCGCAATGAGGTAGCTGACTGTGTGAGTAAGATAAGCGACCCTAGTGGCCGACACAAACACCGGGCCCATCTAGGAGTGTCACTGCAGTGTCACGCAGGATGTCCCTTCCAAAAAACCCTCCCCAAACAGCACATGACGCAAAGAAAAAAAGAGGCGCAATGAGGTAGCTGACTGTGTGAGTAAGATAAGCGACCCTAGTGGCCGACACAAACACCGGGCCCATCTAGGAGTGGCACTGCAGTGTCACGCAGGATGTCCCTTCCAAAAAACCCTCCCCAAACAGCACATGACGCAAAGAAAAAGAAAAGAAAAAAGAGGTGCAAGATGGAATTGTCCTTGGGCCCTCCCACCCACCCTTATGTTGTATAAACAAAACAGGACATGCACACTTTAACCAACCCACCATTTCAGTGACAGGGTCTGCCACACGACTGTGACTGATATGATGGGTTGGTTTGGACCCCCCCAAAAAAGAAGCAATTAATCTCTCCTTGCACAAACTGGCTCTACAGAGGCAAGATGTCCACCTCATCATCATCCTCCGATATATCACCGTGTACATCCCCCTCCTCACAGATTATCAATTCGTCCCCACTGGAATCCACCATCTCAGCTCCCTGTGTACTTTGTGGAGGCAATTGCTGCTGGTCAATGTCTCCGCGGAGGAATTGATTATAATTCATTTTAATGAACATCATCTTCTCCACATTTTCTGGATGTAACCTCGTACGCCGATTGCTGACAAGGTGAGCGGCGGCACTAAACACTCTTTCGGAGTACACACTTGTGGGAGGGCAACTTAGGTAGAATAAAGCCAGTTTGTGCAAGGGCCTCCAAATTGCCTCTTTTTCCTGCCAGTATAAGTACGGACTGTGTGACGTGCCTACTTGGATGCGGTCACTCATATAATCCTCCACCATTCTTTCAATGGTGAGAGAATCATATGCAGTGACAGTAGACAACATGTCCGTAATCATTGTCAGGTCCTTCAGTCCGGACCAGATGTCAGCATCAGCAGTCGCTCCAGACTGCCCTGCATCACCGCCAGCGGGTGGGCTCGGAATTCTGAGCCTTTTCCTCGCACCCCCAGTTGCGGGAGAATGTGAAGGAGGAGATGTTGACAGGTCGCGTTCCGCTTGACTTGACAATTTTCTCACCAGCAGGTCTTTCAACCCCAGCAGACTTGTGTCTGCCGGAAAGAGAGATCCAAGATAGGCTTTAAATCTAGGATCGAGCATGGTGGCCAAAATGTAGTGCTCTGATTTCAACAGATTGACCACCCGTGAATCCTTGTTAAGCGAATTAAGGGCTCCATCCACAAGTCCCACATGCCTAGCGGAATCGCTCCGTGTTAGCTCCTCCTTCAATGTCTCCAGCTTCTTCTGCAAAAGCCTGATGAGGGGAATGACCTGACTCAGGCTGGCAGTGTCTGAACTGACTTCACGTGTGGCAAGTTCAAAGGGCATCAGAACCTTGCACAACGTTGAAATCATTCTCCACTGCGCTTGAGACAGGTGCATTCCACCTCCTATATCGTGCTCAATTGTATAGGCTTGAATGGCCTTTTGCTGCTCCTCCAACCTCTGAAGCATATAGAGGGTTGAATTCCACCTCGTTACCACTTCTTGCTTCAGATGATGGCAGGGCAGGTTCAGTAGTTTTTGGTGGTGCTCCAGTCTTCTGTACGTGGTGCCTGTACGCCGAAAGTGTCCCGCAATTCTTCTGGCCACCGACAGCATCTCTTGCACGCCCCTCTCGTTTTTTAAAAAATTCTGCACCACCAAATTCAAGGTATGTGCAAAACATGGGACGTGCTGGAATTTGCCCAGATTTAATGCACACACAATATTGCTGGCGTTGTCCGATGCCACAAATCCACAGGAGAGTCCAATTGGGGTAAGCCATTCCGCGATGATCTTCCTCAGTTGCCGTAAGAGGTTTTCAGCTGTGTGCGTATTCTGGAAACCGGTGATACAAAGCGTAGCCTGCCTAGGAAAGAGTTGGCGTTTGCGAGATGCTGCTACTGGTGCCGCCGCTGCTGTTCTTGCGGCGGGAGTCCATACATCTACCCAGTGGGCTGTCACAGTCATATAGTCCTGACCCTGCCCTGCTCCACTTGTCCACATGTCCGTGGTTAAGTGGACATTGGGTACAGCTGCATTTTTTAGGACACTGGTGACTCTTTTTCTGAGGTCTGTGTACATTTTCGGTATCGCCTGCCTAGAGAAATGGAACCTAGATGGTATTTGGTACCGGGGACACAGTACCTCCAACAAGTCTCTAGTTGGCTCTGCAGTAATGATGGATACCGGAACCACGTTTCTCACCACCCAGGATGCCAAGGCCTCAGTTATCCGCTTTGCAGTAGGATGACTGCTGTGATATTTCATCTTCCTCGCAAAGGACTGTTGGACAGTCAATTGCTTGGTGGAAGTAGTAAAAGTGGTCTTACGACTTCCCCTCTGGGATGACCATCGACTCCCAGCAGCAACAACAGCAGCGCCAGCAGCAGTAGGCGTTACACGTAAGGATGCATCGGAGGAATCCCAGGCAGGAGAGGAATCATCAGAATTGCCAGTGACATGACCTGCAGGACTATTGGCATTCCTGGGGAAGGAGGAAATTGACACTGAGGGAGTTGGTGGGGTGGTTTGCGTGAGCTTGGTTACAAGAGGAAGGGATTTACTGGTCAGTGGACTGCTTCCGCTGTCGGCCAAAGTTTTTGAACTTGTCACTGACTTATTATGAATGCGCTGCAGGTGACGTATAAGGGAGGATGTTCCGAGGTGGTTAACGTCCTTACCCCTACTTATTACAGCTTGACAAAGGGAACACACGGCTTGACAAATGTTGTCCGCATTTCTGGTGAAATACTTCCACACCGAAGAGCAGTTTTTTTGGTATTTTCACCAGGCATGTCAATGGCCATATTCCTCCCACGGACAACAGGTGTCTCCCCGGGTGCCTGACTTAAACAAACCACCTCACCATCAGAATCCTCCTGGTCAATTTCCTCCCCAGCGCCAGCAACACCCATATCCTCCTCATCCTGGTGTACTTCAACACTGACATCTTCAATCTGACTATCAGGAACTGGACTGCGGGTGCTCCTTCCAGCACTTGCAGGGGGCGTGCAAATGGTGGAAGGCGCATGCTCTTCACGTCCAGTGTTGGGAAGGTCAGGCATCGCAACTGACACAATTGGACTCTCCTTGTGGATTTGGGATTTCGAAGAACGCACAGTTCTTTGCTGTGCTTTTTCCAGCTTGAGTCTTTTCATTTTTCTAGCGAGAGGCTGAGTGCTTCCATCCTCATGTGAAGCTGAACCACTAGCCATGAACATAGGCCAGGGCCTCAGCCGTTCCTTGCCACTCCGTGTGGTAAATGGCATATTGGCAAGTTTACGCTTCTCCTCCGACAATTTTATTTTAGGTTTTGGAGTCCTTTTTTTACTGATATTTGGTGTTTTGGATTTGACATGCTCTGTACTATGACATTGGGCATCGGCCTTGGCAGACGACGTTGCTGGCATTTCATCGTCTCGGCCATGACTAGTGGCAGCAGCTTCAGCACGAGGTGGAAGTGGATCTTGATCTTTCCCTAATTTTGGAACCTCAACATTTTTGTTCTCCATATTTTAATAGGCACAACTAAAAGGCACCTCAGGTAAACAATGGAGATGGATGGATACTAGTATACAATTATGGATGGACTGCCGAGTGCCGACACAGAGGTAGCTACAGCCGTGGACTACCGTACTGTACTGTGTCTGCTGCTAATATAGACTGGTTGATAATGAGATGTAGTATGTATAAAGAAGAAAGAAAAAAAAACCACGGGTAGGTGGTATACAATTATGGATGGACTGCCGAGTGCCGACACAGAGGTAGCTACAGCCGTGGACTACCGTACTGTACTGTGTCTGCTGCTAATATAGACTGGATGATAATGAGATGTAGTATGTATAAAGAAGAAAGAAAAAAAAACCACGGGTAGGTGGTATACAATTATGGATGGACTGCCGAGTGCCGACACAGAGGTAGCTACAGCCGTGGACTACCGTACTGTACTGTGTCTGCTGCTAATATAGACTGGTTGATAATGAGATGTAGTATGTATAAAGAAGAAAGAAAAAAAAACCACGGGTAGGTGGTATACAATTATAGATGGACTGCCGAGTGCCGACACAGAGGTAGCTACAGCCGTGGACTACCGTACTGTACTGTGTCTGCTGCTAATATAGACTGGATGATAATGAGATGTAGTATGTATAAAGAAGAAAGAAAAAAAAACCACGGGTAGGTGGTATACAATTATGGATGGACTGCCGAGTGCCGACACAGAGGTAGCTACAGCCGTGGACTACCGTACTGTACTGTGTCTGCTGCTAATATAGACTGGATGATAATGAGATGTAGTATGTATAAAGAAGAAAGAAAAAAAAACCACGGGTAGGTGGTATACAATTATGGACGGACTGCCGAGTGCCGACACAGAGGTAGCTACAGCCGTGGACTACCGTACTGTACTGTGTCTGCTGCTAATATAGACTGGTTGATAATGAGATGTAGTATGTATAAAGAAGAAAGAAAAAAAAACCACGGGTAGGTGGTATACAATTATGGATGGACTGCCGAGTGCCGACACAGAGGTAGCTACTAGAGATGAGCGCCTGAAATTTTTCGGGTTTTGTGTTTTGGTTTTGGGTTCGGTTCCGCGGCCGTGTTTTGGGTTCGAACGCGTTTTGTCAAAACCTCACCGAATTATTTTTGTCGGATTCGGGTGTGTTTTGGATTCGGGTGTTTTTTTCCAAAAACACTAAAAAACAGCTTAAATCATAGAATTTGGGGGTCATTTTGATCCCAAAGTATTATTAACCTCAAAAACCATAATTTACACTCATTTTCAGTCTATTCTGAATACCTCACACCTCACAATATTATTTTTAGTCCTAAAATTTGCACCGAGGTCGCTGTGTGAGTAAGATAAGCGACCCTAGTGGCCGACACAAACACCGGGCCCATCTAGGAGTGGCACTGCAGTGTCACGCAGGATGTCCCTTCCAAAAAACCCTCCCCAAACAGCACATGACGCAAAGAAAAAAAGAGGCGCAATGAGGTAGCTGTGTGAGTAAGATTAGCGACCCTAGTGGCCGACACAAACACCGGGCCCATCTAGGAGTGGCACTGCAGTGTCACGCAGGATGGCCCTTCCAAAAAACCCTCCCCAAACAGCACATGACGCAAAGAAAAAAAGAGGCGCAATGAGGTAGCTGACTGTGTGAGTAAGATTAGCGACCCTAGTGGCCGACACAAACACCGGGCCCATCTAGGAGTGGCACTGCAGTGTCACGCAGGATGGCCCTTCCAAAAAACCCTCCCCAAACAGCACATGACGCAAAGAAAAAAAGAGGCGCAATGAGGTAGCTGACTGTGTGAGTAAGATTAGCGACCCTAGTGGCCGACACAAACACCGGGCCCATCTAGGAGTGGCACTGCAGTGTCACGCAGGATGTCCCTTCCAAAAAACCCTCCCCAAACAGCACATGACGCAAAGAAAAAAAGAGGCGCAATGAGGTAGCTGTGTGAGTAAGATTAGCGACCCTAGTGGCCGACACAAACACCGGGCCCATCTAGGAGTGGCACTGCAGTGTCACGCAGGATGTCCCTTCCAAAAAACCCTCCCCAAACAGCACATGACGCAAAGAAAAAAAGAGGCGCAATGAGGTAGCTGACTGTGTGAGTAAGATTAGCGACCCTAGTGGCCGACACAAACACCGGGCCCATTTAGGAGTGGCACTGCAGTGTCACGCAGGATGTCCCTTCCAAAAAACCCTCCCCAATCAGCACATGATGCAAAGAAAAAGAAAAGAAAAAAGAGGTGCAAGATGGAATTATCCTTGGGCCCTCCCACCCACCCTTATGTTGTATAAACAAAACAGGACATGCACACTTTAACCAACCCATCATTTCAGTGACAGGGTCTGCCACACGACTGTGACTGATATGACGGGTTGGTTTGGACCCCCCCCAAAAAAGAAGCAATTAATCTCTCCTTGCACAAACTGGCTCTACAGAGGCAAGATGTCCACCTCATCTTCACCCTCCGATATATCACCGTGTACATCCCCCTCCTCACAGATTATCAATTCGTCCCCACTGGAATCCACCATCTCAGCTCCCTGTGTACTTTGTGGAGGCAATTGCTGCTGGTCAATGTCTCCGCGGAGGAATTGATTATAATTCATTTTAATGAACATCATCTTCTCCACATTTTCTGGATGTAACCTCGTACGCCGATTGCTGACAAGGTGAGCGGCGGCACTAAACACTCTTTCGGAGTACACACTTGTGGGAGGGCAACTTAGGTAGAATAAAGCCAGTTTGTGCAAGGGCCTCCAAATTGCCTCTTTTTCCTGCCAGTATAAGTACGGACTGTGTGACGTGCCTACTTGGATGCGGTCACTCATATAATCCTCCACCATTCTATCAATGTTGAGAGAATCATATGCAGTGACAGTAGACGACATGTCCGTAATCGTTGTCAGGTCCTTCAGTCCGGACCAGATGTCAGCATCAGCAGTCGCTCCAGACTGCCCTGCATCACCGCCAGCGGGTGGGCTCGGAATTCTGAGCCTTTTCCTCGCACCCCCAGTTGCGGGAGAATGTGAAGGAGGAGATGTTGACAGGTCGCGTTCCGCTTGACTTGACAATTTTGTCACCAGCAGGTCTTTCAACCCCAGCAGACCTGTGTCTGCCGGAAAGAGAGATCCAAGGTAGGCTTTAAATCTAGGATCGAGCACGGTGGCCAAAATGTAGTGCTCTGATTTCAACAGATTGACCACCCGTGAATCCTTGTTAAGCGAATTAAGGGCTGCATCCACAAGTCCCACATGCCTAGCGGAATCGCTCCCTTTTAGCTCCTTCTTCAATGCCTCCAGCTTCTTCTGCAAAAGCCTGATGAGGGGAATGACCTGACTCAGGCTGGCAGTGTCTGAACTGACTTCACGTGTGGCAAGTTCAAAGGGCATCAGAACCTTGCACAACGTTGAAATCATTCTCCACTGCACTTGAGACAGGTGCATTCCATCTCCTATATCGTGCTCAATTGTATAGGCTTGAATGGCCTTTTGCTGCTCCTCCAACCTCTGAAGCATATAGAGGGTTGAATTCCACCTCGTTACCACTTCTTGCTTCAGATGATGGCAGGGCAGGTTCAGTAGTTTTTGGTGGTGCTCCAGTCTTCTGTACGTGGTGCCTGTACGCCGAAAGTGTCCCGCAATTTTTCTGGCCACCGACAGCATCTCTTGCACGCCCCTGTCGTTTTTTAAAAAATTCTGCACCACCAAATTCAAGGTATGTGCAAAACATGGGACGTGCTGGAATTTGCCCATATTTAATGCACACACAATATTGCTGGCGTTGTCCGATGCCACAAATCCACAGGAGAGTCCAATTGGGGTAAGCCATTCCGCGATGATCTTCCTCAGTTGCCGTAAGAGGTTTTCAGCTGTGTGCGTATTCTGGAAAGCGGTGATACAAAGCGTAGCCTGCCTAGGAAAGAGTTGGCGTTTGCGAGATGCTGCTACTGGTGCCGCCGCTGCTGTTCTTGCGGCGGGAGTCCATACATCTACCCAGTGGGCTGTCACAGTCATATAGTCCTGACCCTGCCCTGCTCCACTTGTCCACATGTCCGTGGTTAAGTGGACATTGGTTACAACTGCATTTTTTAGGAGACTGGTGAGTCTTTTTCTGACGTCCGTGTACATTCTCGGTATCGCCTGCCTAGAGAAGTGGAACCTAGATGGTATTTGGTAACGGGGGCACACTGCCTCAATAAATTGTCTAGTTCCCTGTGAACTAACGGCGGATACCGGACGCACGTCTAACACCAACATAGTTGTCAAGGACTCAGTTATCCGCTTTGCAGTAGGATGACTGCTGTGATATTTCATCTTCCTCGCAAAGGACTGTTGAACAGTCAATTGCTTACTGGAAGTAGTACAAGTGGGCTTACGACTTCCCCTCTGGGATGACCATCGACTCCCAGCGGCAACAACAGCAGCGCCAGCAGCAGTAGGCGTTACACGCAAGGATGCATCGGAGGAATCCCAGGCAGGAGAGGACTCGTCAGACTTGCCAGTGACATGGCCTGCAGGACTATTGGCATTCCTGGGGAAGGAGGAAATTGACACTGAGGGAGTTGGTGGGGTGGTTTGCGTGAGCTTGGTTACAAGAGGAAGGGATTTACTGGTCAGTGGACTGCTTCCGCTGTCACCCAAAGTTTTTGAACTTGTCACTGACTTATTATGAATGCGCTGCAGGTGACGTATAAGGGAGGATGTTCCGAGGTGGTTAACGTCCTTACCCCTACTTATTACAGCTTGACAAAGGGAACACACGGCTTGACACCTGTTGTCCGCATTTCTGGTGAAATACCTCCACACCGAAGAGCTGATTTTTTTGGTATTTTCACCTGGCATGTCAACGGCCATATTCCTCCCACGGACAACAGGTGTCTCCCCGGGTGCCTGACTTAAACAAACCACCTCACCATCAGAATCCTCCTGGTCAATTTCCTCCCCAGCGCCAGCAACACCCATATCCTCCTCATCCTGGTGTACTTCAACACTGACATCTTCAATCTGACTATCAGGAACTGGACTGCGGGTGCTCCTTCCAGCACTTGCAGGGGGCGTGCAAATGGTGGAAGGCGCATGCTCTTCACGTCCAGTGTTGGGAAGGTCAGGCATCGCAACCGACACAATTGGACTCTCCTTGTGGATTTGGGATTTCAAAGAACGCACAGTTCTTTGCGGTGCTTTTGCCAGCTTGAGTCTTTTCAGTTTTCTAGCGAGAGGCTGAGTGCTTCCATCCTCATGTGAAGCTGAACCACTAGCCATGAACATAGGCCAGGGCCTCAGCCGTTCCTTGCCACTCCGTGTGGTAAATGGCATATTGGCAAGTTTACGCTTCTCCTCCGACAATTTTATTTTAGGTTTTGGAGTCCTTTTTTTACTGATATTTGGTGTTTTGGTTTTGACATGCTCTGTACTATGCCATTGGGCATCGGCCTTGGCAGACGACGTTGCTGGCATTTCATCGTCTCGGCCATGACTAGTGGCAGCAGCTTCAGCACGAGGTGGAAGTGGATCTTGATCTTTCCCTAATTTTGGAACCTCAACATTTTTGTTCTCCATATTTTAATAGGCACAACTAAAAGGCACCTCAGGTAAACAATGCAGATGGATGGATTGGATACTAGTATACAATTATGGACGGGCTGCCGAGTGCCGACACAGAGGTAGCCACAGCCGTGAACTACCGCACTGTACTGTGTCTGCTGCTAATATATAGACTGGTTGATAAAGAGATAGTATACTCGTAACTAGTATGTATGTATAAAGAAAGAAAAAAAAACCACGGTTAGGTCACTGGTATATACAATTATGGACGGGCTGCGGAGTGCCGACACAGAGGTAGCCACAGCCGTGAACTACCGCACTGTACTGTGTCTGCTGCTAATATATAGACTGGTTGATAAAGAGATAGTATACTCGTAACTAGTATGTATGTATAAAGAAAGAAAAAAAAACCACGGTTAGGTCACTGGTATATACAATTATGGACGGGCTGCCGAGTGCCGACACAGAGGTAGCCACAGCCGTGAACTACCGCACTGTACTGTGTCTGCTGCTAATATATAGACTGGTTGATAAAGAGATAGTATACTCGTAACTAGTATGTATGTATAAAGAAAGAAAAAAAAACCACGGTTAGGTCACTGGTATATACAATTATGGACGGGCTGCGGAGTGCCGACACAGAGGTAGCCACAGCCGTGAACTACCGCACTGTACTGTGTCTGCTGCTAATATATAGACTGGTTGATAAAGAGATAGTATACTCGTAACTAGTATGTATGTATAAAGAAAGAAAAAAAAACCACGGTTAGGTGGTATATACAATTATGGACGGGCTGCCGAGTGCCGACACAGAGGTAGCCACAGCCGTGAACTACCGCACTGTACTGTGTCTGCTGCTAATATATAGACTGGTTGATAAAGAGATAGTATACTCGTAACTAGTATGTATGTATAAAGAAAGAAAAAAAAACCACGGTTAGGTCACTGGTATATACAATTATGGACGGGCTGCCGAGTGCCGACACAGAGGTAGCCACAGCCGTGAACTACCGCACTGTACACTGGTTGATAAAGAGATAGTAGTATACTCGTAACAACTAGTATGACGACGGTATAAAGAATGAAAAAAAAACCACGGTTAGGTGGTATATAATACAATTATGGTTGGACGGACTGCCTGCCGAGTGCCGACACAGAGGTAGCCACAGCCGTGAACTACCGCACTGTACACTGGTTGATAAAGAGATAGTAGTATACTCGTAACAACTAGTATGACGACGGTATAAAGAATGAAAAAAAAACCACGGTTAGGTGGTATATAATACAATTATGGTTGGACGGACTGCCTGCCGAGTGCCGACACAGAGGTAGCCACAGCCGTGAACTACCGCACTGTACACTGGTTGATAAAGAGATAGTAGTATACTCGTAACAACTAGTATGACGACGGTATAAAGAACGGAAAAAAAACCACGGTTAGGTGGTATATATTATAATACAATTATGGATGGACGGACTGCCTGCCGAGTTCCGACACAGAGGTAGCCACAGCCGTGAACTACCGCACTGTACACTGGTTGATAAAGAGATAGTAGTATACTCGTAACAACTAGTATGACTATGACGACGGTATAAAGAAAGAAAAAAAAAACCACGGTTAGGTGGTATATAATACAATTATGGATGGACGGACTGCCTGCCGAGTGCCGACACAGAGGTAGCCACAGCCGTGAACTACCGCACTGTACTGTGTCTGCTGCTAATATAGACTGGTTGATAAAGAGATAGTATACAATACTACTAATATACTGGTGGTCAGGCACTGGTCACCACTAGTCACACTGGCAGTGGCACTCCTGCAGCAAAAGTGTGCACTGTTTAATTTTAATATAATATTATTTATCATGTACTCCTGGCTCCTGCTATAACAACCTGCAGTGCTCCCCAGTCTCCCCCACAATTATAAGCTTTATATACAATACATTGATGTGCAGCACACTGGGCTGAGCAGTGCACACAGACTGAGTCACTGTGTGACTGTGTATCGTTTTTTTCAGGCAGAGAACGGATATATTAAATAAAACAAACAACTGCACTGTCTCTGGTGGTCACTGGTCACTGTGGTCGTCAGTCACTAAACTCTGTGTGCACTCTGCACTCTCTTCTAATCTACAGTATCACAGCAATCTCTCTCTCTCTCTCTCTTCTAAATCTAATCTAAATGGAGAGGACGCCAGCCACGTCCTCTCCCTATCAATCTCAATGCACGTGTGAAAATGGCGGCGACGCGCGGCTCCTTATATAGAATCCGAGTCTCGCGAGAATCCGACAGCGTCATGATGACGTTCGGGCGCGCTCGGGTTAACCGAGCAAGGCGGGAAGATCCGAGTCGCTCGGACCCGTGAAAAAAAAGTGAAGTTCGTGCGGGTTCGGATTCAAAGAAACCGAACCCGCTCATCTCTAGTAGCTACAGCCGTGGACTACCGTACTGTACTGTGTCTGCTGCTAATATAGACTGGATGATAATGAGATGTAGTATGTATAAAGAAGAAAGAAAAAAAAACCACGGGTAGGTGGTATACAATTATGGACGGACTGCCGAGTGCCGACACAGAGGTAGCTACAGCCGTGGACTACCGTACTGTACTGTGTCTGCTGCTAATATAGACTGGTTGATAATGAGATGTAGTATGTATAAAGAAGAAAGAAAAAAAAAACCACGGGTAGGTGGTATACAATTATGGATGGACTGCCGAGTGCCGACACAGAGGTAGCTACAGCCGTGAACTACCGTACTGTGTCTGCTGTGACTGGATGATAAATAATGATATAAAAAATATATATATATCACTACTGCAGCCGGACAGGTATATATTATATAATGACGGACCTGCTGGACACTGTCTGTCAGCAGAATGAGTTTTTTATAGAATAAAAAAACACCACACAAGTCACACGACGAGTGTTTAACTTTTTCAGGCAATCACAATATAGTATACTATACTGGTGGTCAGTGTGGTCAGGTCACTGGTCAGTCACACTGGCAGTGGCACTCCTGCAGCAAAAGTGTGCACTGTTTAATTTTAATAATATGTATGTACTCCTGGCTCCTGCTATAACCTATAACTGCTCCCCAGTCTCCCCCACAATTAAGCTGTGTGAGCACAGTCAGATATTATACATAGATGATGCAGCACACTGGGCTGAGCACAGATATGGTATGTGACTGAGTCACTGTGTATCGTTTTTTTCAGGCAGAGAACGGATTATATTAAATAAAACTGCACTGGTGGTCACTGGTCAGTGGTCAGTCACTAGTAAACTCTGCACTCTCTAGTACTCCTAAGCTCCAGTAAATCAAGTGTCTCTGTCTCAATTATCTCACTCTCTCTCTTCTAATCTAAATGGAGAGGACGCCAGCCACGTCCTCTCCCTATCAATCTCAATGCACGTGTGAAAATGGCGGCGACGCGCGGCTCCTTATATAGAATCCGAGCCTCGCGAGAATCCGACAGCGTCATGATGACGTTCGGGCGCGCTCGGGTTAACCGAGCAAGGCGGGAAGATCCGAGTCGCTCGGATCCGTGTAAAAAAAGCTGAAGTTCGGGCGGGTTCGGATTCCGAGGAACCGAACCCGCTCATCTCTACTTTTTATCAGACACTGTCGGTCGCTGACACCCCTATCTCCCTCTTTACATATCTAATCCAAGGCAGTTTATCCCTGCCGAATACTTAGGGGTTAGCTGACGCCTCATATCACTAAAGTAGTGTCTGAATTGTAGTATTTATCACTTTATTATTCTATTTCACATACACCTGTGGCGCCATACTCCCACTATCCAACAACTGTATATATATATATATTGCAGGGCTGGTCAGTGCAGCGGTAGCCGTCCGCGGCATGATTATAAGTCAGGCTGGCCGGCTGGTCAGTTCAGCGGTTGCCACCCCGGACCCCCCTCCCACCCGCGGTATATACTGCATACCCGCCAACTTTACATTTTTAGCAGGTACAGTACCTTTTTTATGGTCTACTGATTTTTGGCTCTCCAAACTTCCATTGAAAGTATAGGAAAAGGCCACACCTCCTTTTCAAATTTGTACCGATTTTTAAGTGTAAAATGTTGGAGGGTATGTATACTGTTGGCTGCCTGGGCCGGCCGGCTAGTCAGTTCAGCAGCGGCCACCCTGCATACCCCTTCCACCCGCGGCATATACTATCGGCAGCTTGTGAAGAGATTCGGAAGCTCACACCCTATTACAATCCTCCCAGATGCTTTCAGCTGTAAGGGAATTGGAAGGTGTTTTCACCACAATATGGGAGGATTCTTTACTGTAAAGGTAGTGAAACAGGGAACTCCTTACTAGCTCACATGCTGATGGTAAACTCCCTGTTAGATTCTTGAAATATTATTCTCACCAAATGCAGTATGTGTAGCTATAAGAAGGCAACATGTGGGTGATAAATCCATGGAATTTATCCAGTTGCCATGAACCCATCGGCTGAGGAGTGCTTTGTGTGTACATCATACAATGAAATACAGACACGGAGAGGCTTTGGCCCAGCCTGCCATAGTCTTAAATAGAGGAAACCTAAAGATACAGTCCTAAAGCCAATAGGACAATCTCACCATACGGTGGCCCACACGCCAGCCCCAGCCATGAGGATTAAGTGCCTGATTCAGAGATGAACGATACTGCAGCTGCAAGTAGGATTATCTCTGCAATGCAACTGCAGATATCAGCAAGTGACGCTGCCGCCCAAGAGATGAAAAGAGACGCCCACCGGTGCTACCGCAACTTATTTGCAGTTGCCTGCACACATACGGCCATGATAAGCCTACGTTTTAATAACCACTCCCCGTTAATACCCCCAAACGGTCACTTCCTGTCAATCAGTTTGCAGGGGAATCCTCATTGTGTGCAGGTTCGCAGCATCACCTTGATGCATGCACAGTGTGAACGCAGCACATGCGCAGTCTGCCGATAATCGCTCCATTGCGTGGAACATCGGCTTTGTGTATTTCATCTTCGTCAGTCATTTACTTCCCTTTTAGGGGGTGAATAAGGAAAGTTTAGCCGCCTGTGAGGATAAATTGGTAGCTGCAGCCCAGGATGTTAGGTGTTATACCTCTTCCACATCACAATGCCGGGTCCCACCCTGGAATTAGAAACGGGTCCTTCCTGGGTGAGACCCGGCATTGGACCCTACACACCGCCATCCCGACCAGGCATATTGCCAGGTCAGGTTGCCACCCGGGGGCGGGGATAGAGCTGGCATTTGGGGCGGGGACGGCATCAAGGACAGGTGCGGAGGCGGCGCTGCGAGATGACATCATCTCTGCGCCGCCTCTCCCTATGCAGTGAACAGGTACCGGGTCGCATCGACTCGGGTAACACGTTAGCACTGCACCTGACCCGGTAATTACCCTTCTTATAACCCGGGTTGAATTACCGGGTCAGGCGACCCGGGATTTCTAGCGTGACCCTTTCACACCACACAGCAATCTGTGTCAATCTGGCAATATACCGGGCCGATATCGGGTTATTTGTGCGGTGTGAAAGAAGTATTAGTTTCCTCCAGATCAGTGCAACTAGAGATTAGGAAGTGTTACGCTGGATTGGCCAGTCTCCTATTACAACTCTATTATGTAACTAAGATAATAACTCTCACCTTAAATTGCTGCACAAGGTCTGTGTGAGACAAGGCACAGACTTTTTTTTTGTCATCAATCTTCATCTTTGGCTCATCTGTATTTCCCCAGTTCTGAATTAGGTATGGTGAGGACAACCTGTAGCTATTCAGCTGTTTTGAATGTCCACAGCAGCACAGTGTACTTCAGGAGAAGACTGGATCCTGTGGTAGACGGTGGCCTATACATTTCTTGATTACATTATTAAGGGAAGGGTCTGTGTCATGATGGGGGGGAAATGTATCAAGTCTTGGGGCGGGATGTACTAAACGGAAAATGTTTACCTGTTTACCACATTTTCCGAATGCAATAGCTCCCAGCTGCAGGGACAGCGCCGATCGCGAACCCCAAAGAAGCCTATGGGCTTCTGATCGCAGTGCAGTGCTGGTGTGAGGAATATCATGCGCAGAATGACTCCCGGGGCCGAAACCTGGAAGTCAGGGACCCGCCGGAGAAAGCAAAGGACAGCTCTTATCGGAGCCATGGGATGATCCAGTAAAAGTGAATTAAGGAAGATTGTGGTGTAAAATGAAGTTCCAACATCCAACATACCTGAAAGAGGAGCAGAAAGCGTGTTTAGTTTCAATGAAGGAACACAAATGAAGAGATGCTATAAACAAGTTGGAAATCGCTTGTAAATCATCCTTTTGGTCAAATTTTTAAATTTTAAACTGGCTCCCAAGCGATCCCCTCTAGAGTCTTTGGGTGTCTGTTGGGTGTCTGTTTTTTCCTGTCTAATATACAGGAAAAAACACACCCAACCTCCTTTTTAAAGTGTTCCCGGTAATCGCGCATATCGCGCCCATAGTAAACAGGTTTAGCTGCGTAAAGGGTCGGACGCACTCTCTACTCCGGGGGTAGCGAGCTGAAATGATTACACCACGCCCATTAGCAGAAACAGAGGAGGTGTGGAAGGGGGTGAAAAAAAAGAATACCGCCCTTTGAATCGCAAGCTGGGGGCCGCCCATCACAGGGCAAGGCCATCCAGCACGCAGCCCACCGCTCACCCACTGCGGTCACACTGAAATTGCGTTCGCTGACATCGTGGATGCCTCCTGCCGGCGCATTCTGGATGCAACGGTAGGAGACCTGCCTGCTTGTGACAACACACAGCTGCCTCAAAAACGCCAATAACACGCCCCCCCCCCCCCCCCATTCGAAGCGACATGCCCCAGTTTACCATGCGTCACCCCTACACCGGTTCGCTGCCCGACCCGCGAATGCCTCTGACTGCCAATTAAGCAGAGGCGTTCGCAGTTAATGCAACCATTAGCATTAACTGCACACGCATGCGCAGGTCTTGACCTGCGCGTGTGCAGTGGGGGCCATCAGAAAAACTGCAGTTGGATGGCGATTTGTCACTGACCAAGGAACTGACTGAACAAATAGAAACCATTGCTCCAAGCCTAGCATTGGTCTTCAGTGCAGTGACTCCAGTATCAAGTTTGATGCATGTTACATGTGGTTATTACTGTGGTGAAAAACACAATTCTGAGTATGCGAGAAAATCAGGCACTCAGCGGACACAGGGAGGGGACTTGCATGATGATTGCATTATAGGTATTGTATAAAAGGATATATACAGTACATGTATTTGTGATGACTGCACATATTTTCCTGCTGAGCTTCTTACACACTTCAATGGAAACAAAAACCATACATTTCTTATAAATATCAGATATATATGGGTAACTCAGTCAATGTCACATCAGGAATAAATTGCTGACGGCATGTGATTCATCTTACTGGCAAAATATTTATATAAAATAAGAGATAAAATGCTTTCAGATGACATTCCTCTCAGTAAGCAAAGCTCCTGTAATTTAGCACAAATGTATGGAACTGCGGGCGTGATACAGAGGTGGACGATACGCTGATGCTTGCGCAGTTGGTTTTGGTACTGCGCATGCTTTCCAATGTTTTACAGACGGTAATTGCAGAAAAAAATTTGGATTTACAGTCATTGTGCGTTTATGTGAGGTAATGGGGGTGTGGCTTGTCAAACGTGTTTTTTTTGCAGGCATGTCGCAGCCAGCTACTGCATCTAAACAGGTTGCAATGGCTTACAGCAGACGACACTCTGAGGACCCATAGGGCCACCCCTGAATCAGGCTCTATGTGAACTGCACATTGGCATTAATGCTGTATGTATAACTTTATAGGGAGTCATTTATATATAACTTCATAGAGAGTCATTTAGTGTAACACGGCACCTGGTCTGGGTATGGGGCACAGCTACCGCTGCGCTCGGCACAGGTTACCATTCCCAATCGTAGTCCACGTGGATCGCAAAGTATGAAAAAGTTTAAAAGAATTTTTTAAAAAAAAACTCATGTCGACCTTGTTCATGTTGACCTATTTCTTGTGTCGACCCATGGGTGTCGACCTAAGTGGTGATGACCCAGAGTCCGGATACCTCATGTCTATATTCAGAATAATAGGCGATGCCCTAAGAAAACAAACGCTCTGCCTCATCTGCTTCACGCGTTTTATATATATATTTCTGCTGCGGGGTACACTGGGCTCTACAGGGAATAACATCGGGGATGTAGAGTAGGATCGTGATCCGAGGCACCAACAGGCTAAAAGCTTTGACTGTTCCCCGAATGCTTAGCGCCGCCTCCTCTATAACCCCGCCTCCGTGCACAGGAGCTCAGTTTTGTAGTTGGTGCCATGCAGTGCAGGCATACAACGGGTGGGCTGCTCCAGCAGCCCTCAGAAGAGCTTTTTTAAGTGAAAAAAGAAGACTTCAAGGGCTGCAGCAGAGACACTGTGAGTGTTAGATGTTAGTCAGACATCTCCTGCTACAACTCCATCACCTTCCCCAGCGGCGCTGTATACTCCCGCGCCCTGGTTGCCGGGTAGTTACAGCGGAGGCTCCGGTTTGCTTCTGTCAGTCACACACCCTGCCGCAGCTCTCCAGGATCACGTGGCCGCACTTTGGGAGGAGGCAAGAGAGTCCCCCAGACGGGACCCGCTGGAACTCGCGATCTGGCACTGCCGATGGGAGGCGGGCCGTGCGCGCTGGCATGGACACTGTGGTAGTACAGGGACTCCACTAGACCACCAGGGCAAGGGCACAGGTCGGGTTTACTAAAAACCGTTTATACATAGCCCACAGTACCTGGTGGTGAAGCCCAGCAAGGTGATAAGGCTTTGACCTGTAGCCCCTCCCCCAGGGTGCCATTTAGAGTAAATGTTCCCGCCCTGGAGCTGCATCTCTCCCTCACTCCCTGTCAGCATTTGGGCGCCATTATCTGAAGCTGAGCTGATCCTGGGACTGTTTGGGCAAATCCTCCATTGTAAAGCCGCCTGCATGTCAGCGCTGTGCATTTTACAGGACACTTAAGTATTCTACATGTCTGCTGACAGTGTTAGTTAAGAAATAGTGCATTTATTCAGGGTTATTTAGTACAAGTATACATCCAGTCTTTACTGTGCATTGTTATATCTACTGAATATAGATCAAGCTGTACTTAGTATTACTTTGTATTGCTAGTCCAGTGCAGTTTTATTGCATGTCATAATTTCTGCATTGTACATGTGACTCTGTGTGTGTGCATATAACTGCTGTGTGACTTCCATTTTGTGTATCTTATTCAGATTGCTATCACTATATTCTGTAACCTGAGGGGGCTACGTGCGTCAGTGTTATTGTTTAATATAGATGTTTCACAGGATATACTTACTATGTATTTTTCTCTGTGATTTTCAGTCACCATATACCTCTTGAATTCTCTGTTCTCATACACTGCACAGGGGGTTCTTGTTAAGGTATTAGGCTGCTGATATTGTACTGGGTTGCCCGTGATTTGAGCTTTCGAACATGTCAGCTACAAGGGGCGACGGAGCTGGGGTTGATTCCACATTGCGTGGTGGTGACGCTGCAGACATATTAGAGGAAAACATAGCAGCAGAGGGTTCAGGTTCTGGGGGTTCCCTACCCCCCAGTGGAACTGTAGCAACGGGGGTTTATAATGACCCACTTTAGGCTACTTTCTCCACATTATTAAGTACGCTGGTAACTAGACTTCCGCCCCCTATGGGACCTCCTGTGTCATTACAACCGCTTATGGTCCCTGCGGTTAATCCACCTTGGGCAGATCAACTGTCCGCTCAGTTACAGCAATTGAACCACTCACTGACTAAACAGACGTCTAACCCTCGCCCGCCTAAGACCAAGGGGTCCTCTAAGCGGGCCATTACTTCCTCACAATCCGCCCACGTCCCAGACACCTCGTCTGATGAAGAAAGCGTATATACTGATCCCACAGACACTGATACAGATAATTCTGATGGGGAATCTGTCTCTCAGGTGGATGTTCCTGACTTATTGGAGGCTATCAGACTATGGGGTACATTTACTAAGCAGTGATAAGAGCGGAGAAGTGAGCCAGTGGAGAAATTTCCCCATCAACCAATCAGCAGCTCTGTATCATTTTATAGTATGCAAATTATAGATGTTACTTCAGTGCTGATTGGTTGCCATGGGAAACTTCTCCACTGGCTCACTTCTCCGCTCTTATCACTGCTTGGTAAATGTACCCCTAATTCTTCAAATTACTGATGACCCAGAGCCTGATGCTCCCTCCAAGAAACCGGACAGATTTAAACGTCAGAAGGTTATTAAACAAGTTTTACCTCATTCTGACCATTTAGTTGAAATATGTCAGGAATCCTGGGAAAATCCAGGAAAGAAATTCACACCTCACAAGAAGATGCTGGCTCACTATCCTCTCGCCGCGGAGCTAAGTAAAAATTGGGAAACACCCCCGCCAGTGGATTTGCAAGTGGCGTGGCTGGTGGTGTCCTCGGCTCTGCCTGTAACTAACGTCACTTCTTTGAAAGAACCGACGGATAAGCGTGTGGAGGGTTGCTTAAAAGCGATTTACACCCTAGCAGGTGCTGCGCATCGGCCCACCATTGCAGCAACGTGGGCTGCAGAGGCTATTGAAGCGTGGGCTCAGGAGGTGGAAGCAGAGCTGTCACCCAACTTTTCTGATAATGCTATACAATGTCTCTCGTATATTGGGGGTCATTCCGACCCGATCGCTCGCTGCAGTTTATCGCAGCGCAGTGATCGGGTCGGAACTGCGCAAGCGCCGATGCCGCAGTGCCAGCCGTCGTTGCCTAGCGATCACCTCTGAGGCAGAGGCGGTCGCTGGGCGGGAGGGGGCTGGACGCCGGTGTTAAGCTGCCGTTCAGGGAGAGCGGTCCGGCCAACGCAGGCGTGGCCGGACTGTTGGGGGGGGGGGGGGGGGGCAGGCCGCAGCTGCTGCGTGACGTCACACGTAGCCGCTGCGTCCGGGGCAGCGAAGAGGTTCTCCCGGCCAGCCGCAGGAGCTGCGCTGGCCGGGAGTAACTCCTGAGATGCAAAAGCATCGCCACTGTGCGATGCTTTCTGCAGGGGGGCCGGCACTAACATGCGGGGCGGGATAGCCCTGTGCTGGGCGTCCCCCCGCATGTCTGAGTGCCTGATCGTAGCTGTGCTAAATTTAGCACAGCTACGATCAACTCGGAATGACCCCCATTGTCACAGCATCTCATTACATTAAGGAGGCGGCTTCTGATGCCGGTATCCTGGCAGCCAAGGCTGCTACTACGTCCATTTTGGCTCACCGGATTCTATGGTTACGGTCCTGGTCTGTGGATCTGGACTCTAAGAAAACCCTTGAGGTGCTCCCTTTTAAGGGAGACATTTTTTTTTGGAGAGGACCTCAACAAGATAGTGGCTGACTTAGCCTCGGCTAAAACAGCGTGTCTACCTAGTACTGCTCCTTCGGTACCGAAGTCTAAGAGTACTTCCTTTTGCTCCTTTCGTCCTTCAGGTAAAGCAAAAGGTCAGGTGTACCCGAAACAGGCTCACACTTCCAAAACCGCTAAGCCCAAACCTAAACGGACCTGGGCTGCCCATCAGCATGCTTCCAAAACGGACAAGCCTGCTGCATGACTGGGCGGGCCTCTCTCTGGGGGACCCCAGGGTGGGGGGCCGACTTCTAGGGTTTACCCAGGAATGGTTGAAGACCACTTCCGATGCCTGGGTACGGGAAGTCTTCACTCGAGGTTATGCCGTATCCTTCAGGAATCGTCCCCCTCATCGATTTTGCCTGACAGACGTCCCTTCGAATCAGTTGAAGGCAAAAACTCTTCATTTGGTGGTACAGTCCCTCCTGGAAAAAGGAGTGGTAGTACAGGTGCCTCTGGCTCAGAGAATCAAGGGGTACTATTCACCGCTATTCCTAGTCCCGAAACCGAATGGGTCCTTTCGGCAAATTCTCAACCTCAAGTCCTTGAACAAATTTGTGAGAGTCTCCATGTTTTGTATGGAAACCCTTTGCTCTATTGTTCTGGCTTTGGAACCAAGGGATTATATGGTCTCCCTGGACATACAGGATGCTTACCTGCATATTCCTATTGCAATGTCGCATCAGCAATATCTGAGGTTCACTGTTGGCAACCTCCATTACCAATTTCGGGTGTTACCTTTTGGCTTGACCACGGCCCCGCGAGTCTTTACCAAGGTCATGGCGGTAATGACGGATGTACTCCACCGCCAAGAGGTCAGGATCCTCCCGTATCTGGACGACTTGTTGATCCCGACGAATTCCCCGGAAATTCCTCTACGCCATTTGGATCAGACGCTCCAGTTTCTGCAAGCCCACGGGTGGCTCAAAACTGGAAGAAATCCTCCCTGGTCCCTGCTCAGTGCATGGTGCACCTGGGGGTGTTGTTGGACACTCACAACCAGCGGTTGTTCTTGTCTCAGGAGCAGGTGCTGAAGCTTCAGGACAGGATTCGATGCGTCCTGTCTCATCCGCAAGTGTCGATACATTCGGCGATGCAAGTGCTAGGTCTCATGGTGTCGGCCTTCGACATGGTGGAGTATGCTCAATTCTATTCCCGCCCTCTACAGAAATTGATTCTTGCCAAGTGGGATGGCCTACCTCACCGGATCAGATCTCACATGATCTCCTTGTCTCCGGAGGTCCGTCTGTCACTGAGCTGGTGGCTTCAGGAGCAACGATTGAGCAGGGGTCGTCCCTTCTGGATCTCCAACTGGGTCCTTCTGACGACGGATGCCAGTCTGAGAGGTTGGGGCGTGGTGTTGGAGCAACACCCTTCAGGGTCAGTGGACCAAGGAGGAGTCTCTCCTCCCGATAAACATTCTGGAACTGCGGGCGGTGTTCAATGCTCTGAACTTGGCCCAGCATTTAATACAGAACAGACCTGTTCAAGTACAGTCGGACAACGCCGTCACGGTGGCGTACATAAATCATCAAGGCGGCACTCGAGGCCGCATGGCAATGAGGGAAGTATCCAGAATTCTTCAGTGGGCAGAACGCCATCTGCCAGCCATATCGGCAGTGTTCATCCCGGGAGTCCTAAACTGGGAAGCGGATTTCCTCAGTCGTCAGGACGTACACGCCGGAGAGTGGGGCCTCCATCCAGAAGTATTTCAACTCCTAGTGGACAAGTGGGGCCTCCCAGATGTGGACCTGATGGCGTCTCGACATAATCACAAGGTTCCGGTCTTCGGAGCAAGGGATCCTCAAGCAGCGTTCATGGACGCTCTGGCAATTCCATGGAACTTTCAGCTGCCGTACGTGTTCCCTCCGGTGTCACTCCTGCCCAGGGTAATATGAAAGTTCAAGCAAGAAGGAGGAATCCTACTTCTAATTGCTCCAGGGTGGCCCAGACGGCATTGGTTCTCAGACCTCCAGGTTCTCTCGTTGGAGCTTCCTCTTCTGCTTCCACAATGACCAAACCTCCTCATTCAGGGCCCTTGTGTTTACCAAGATTTGGCCCGTCTGGCTTTGACGGCGTGGCTCGTGAAGCTTCTGAACTAAGGGCCAAGGGTTTTTCTGAGGCGGTCATTCAGACTATGTTGAAGGCCCGTAAGCCGGCTTCTGCTTGGATTTACCATAGGGTCTGGAATGCTTACTTTGCTTGGTGCGCATCTAATAATCATGATGTTTACAAGTTTAGTACTGCCAAACTTTTGTCCTTTTTGCAACAGGGCCTGGACTTAGGCCTTCGTCTGGCCTCCATCAAGGTTCATATTTCTGCCTTGTCTGTTTGGTTTCAGAGAAAAATTGCCACTCTGCCTGATTTCATACATTTACTCAGGGTGTGTTACGGATTCAACCTCCTTACGTCACGCCTATGGCTCCTTGGGATTTGTCGGTCGTCCTGGAGGCTTTACAAGAGTCTCCATTTGAGCCTCTTGAATCTGCAGACCTTACTTGGCTTTCCCTTAAGGTATTGTTTCTACTGGCTTTTGCCTCTGCTAGACGGGACACCCGTCATGTAGGTCCCCCTATCTGATTTTTCACCGTGACCGGGCGGTTCTTAGAACACGTCTCAGGTACCTACCTAAGGTGGTGGCTTCTTTCCACCTTAATCTGGAGATTGTGGTTCCGGCCTTTGTCTCTCCTGAATTGTCCTCCAAAGAGCGGTCTTTGGATGTGGTATGGGCTCTCCGTATCTATGTGAAGAGGACAGCGCCTATCAGGAAGTCTGATGTACTGTTTGGTTTTCACAAACATGGCTGGCCTGCTAACAAGCAGACCTTGGCCAGATGGATTAGAATGGTGATTGCACATGCTTATGTACAGGCTGGCCTTCCAGCTCCTGCTACCATCAAGGCCCATTCTATTCGGTCGGTTGGACCTTCTTGGGTGGCCCGCCGTGGTGCGACCCTTAAACAATTGTGCAAGGCGGCTACATGGTCCTCAGTGAACACGTTCATAAGGTTCTATGCCTTTGATACATCCACCTCAAAAAAGGCTTCCTTTGGACGCCGGGTTCTTGTGCCCGCTACAGTGCGTCCCCTCCCATAAGGAACTGCTTTAGGACATCCCCGATGTTATTCCCTGTGGAGCCCAGTGTACCCCGCAGCAGAAAACGAGATTTATGGTAAGAACTTACCGTTGTTAAATCTTTCTGCGAGGTACACTGGGCTCCACAGAGTGCCCACCCTGACGCACTTAGTTTCTTTGGGTTGGTATGGCATTAGCCGCTGACACCTTCTTCTGTCGTGAGTATGTGGTGTATGTGGCTACTAACGGTTGTCGTCTCTTTTTGCCTGCTACTGCATTGGGCTGGTTAACAAAACTGAGCTCCTGTGTACGGAGGCGGGGTTATAGAGGAGGCGGCGCTAAGCATTCTGGGAACAGTCAAAGCTTTTAGCCTGTTGGTGCCTCGGATCAAGATTCTACTCTACACCCCCGGTGTTATTCCCTGTGGAGTCCAGTGTACCTCGCAGAAAGAGATTTAACAACGGTAAGTTCTTACCATAAATCTCGTTTTATATATATATATATATATATATATATATATATATATATATATATGTGTGTGTGACTAATTATTTCATCAAGTTTTGTTCTGTTGCTGGTAATAAATATAATATTGTGCAAAACACAGGATAATAATAAAACATTTAGCATATTTACAAGCATGCACAAATGCATCCTTTAAATAATGGTCTTGTTTCTCGAACTATTCAGAAAGTTAATCTTTAGGTGAACCTGACTTCCCATGGGATATCCTCTAGTGGGGCTAAAAAGACCATGGGGGTATGCAGTTTGCTCCAGTAATCTCATAGCCTATTCAATTATGGCCCATTTCGCCTATTTTAAAGGCATTTTCGCCAGTGCCTTTTCACCTTTGACGAAAAATGCCTCAAAATTGGAAAAAACAGTCTGCGGTTTTGCCGACGCAGGTGAGGAAACGTGGATTCGCCGATCCATATGTTTTTTGCTCCTGCTGAATTTTTTGCTTAGACAAAAAATGACCCTGCTACTGAAAAGAGCGTATCCCCATTCGCCCTAAAAATAGTGAAAAGTCAAGGTTTTTCGCCTTGGCGAAAAAATTGAACTAATTGCATACCCTCCTATGTGGTTCTCATTAACCAGATAACCCCACTGTAATTACATTAAGGGCCAGATGTAGTGCAGTGCGAGATGGCTGGAGCTCCGAGATTCCGGACGTATTTGTACGTTTTTTTAAAGCGCCGATCATTTACAAGGCAAAACCTGGTTGGTTTTTCCTTGTAAATGATTGCCGCTTTTAAAAAAAATTACAAGTTGGGCCAGAATTCTGGCACTGCACTACATCTGGCCCCATTTCTTTCCTATTGCACCTTTTTCATACTGTATATACTTTCTTGCAAAACAAAATCTGATTTGTTCATGTGGAGTTTAAAGGACATATATGTGCCCCAATATAATTATACAGTTATGCAGATGCGCACACCCTCTGTGATATAAGGATATTTCTCATACGTCCTAGAGGATGCTGGGGATGCTTCAAGAACCATGGGGTATAGACGGGATCCGCAGGAGACATGGGCACTTTAAGACTTTAAATGGGTGTGAACTGGCTCCTCCCTCTATGCCCCTCCTCCAGACTCCAGTTAGATTCTGTGCGCAGTGAGACTGTATGCACACTGAGGAGCTCTCCAGAGTTTCTCAGAAAAAAGACTTTATGTTAGGTTTATTATTTTCAGGGAGCACTGCTGGCAACAGGCTCCCTGCATCGTGGGACTGAGGGGAGAGAAGCAGACCTACTTCTGTGAGTTTCACGCCTCTGCTTCTTCGGCCACTGGATACCATTAGCTCCAGAGGGTCTGATCGTTAGGTACGCCTAGATGCTCGTTTCCGGAGCCGCGCCGCCACCCCCCTTGCAGAGCCAGAAGCCGGGTGAGTAGAAGAAGATCAGAAGACTTCAGTGACGGCAGAAGATTTCAGTGACGGCTTTTGAGGTGCCGCGCAGCGGCCGCGCTGCGCGCCATGCTCCCACATACTAAACGGCACTGCAGGGCGCAGGGGGTACGCCCTGGGCAGCATAAAACCTCAGTAGCAACTGGCAGAGTATACAGTGCCTGGGCACTAAATACAGACCCCCGCCAGTATAAATATATAAAAATAAGCGGGACTGAAGCGCGCCATTAAGGGGGCGTGGCTTAGCCCTCACAGCTCTAACCAGCGCCATTTTCTCTTCACAGCTGCAGAGACGCTGAGCCTGGCCTCCCACACTGCAGTACAAGTAACAGGGTGCAAAACGGGGGGGGCGGGGGGGGGCACAGTTGATTTGGTGCTCTTTTATTGATATTAAAAGCGCTACCTGGTCTGGGCATTATATTACACGCTTCAGAACCGGGATAGGCGCTGGGATGTGAGCTGGCAGTACTCCCTCTGTGTTTCTCTAACAGGCTTTGCTGTGGGTCTGTCCCCTATAGCCCTAGTGTGTTGTTGGTGTCGGTACGCGTGTGTCGACATGTCTGAGGCTGAGTGCTCTTTCCAGGAGGAGGCTGGAGTGGGGACAGAAAAGGCTGTGGGAGTGACCGTGTCGGCACCGCCAACGGCTGATTGGGTAAATGTTTTGAGTGTTTTGAATGCTAATGTGGCTCGATTGAACAAAAGATTGGATAAATCTGAGTCTCAGAACCAGACATGGAGAAAATCCATGGAGGATGCATTATCACAAGTTCAGACCCCCTCGGGGTCACAGAAGCGTTCATTTACCCAGATAGCGGATACTAATACTGACACGGACTCTGATTCTAGTGTCGACTATAGTGATGCCAGATTGAATCCTAAACTGGCTAAGAGCATTCAGTACATGATTGTGGCGATAAAAGACGTATTACATATCACGGAAGACCCTGCTGTTCCTGATACTAGGGTCTGTATGTTTAAGGGAAAGATACCTGAGGTGACGTTTCCTCCCTCTCATGAACTGAACGCTCTTTTTGAAAAAGCTTGGGAAAATCCTGCCAAGAAGTCACAGGTTCCCAAGAGAATTCAGGTGGCATATCCATTCCCCTCTGGGGACAGGGAAAAGTGGGAGTCCACCCCCACGGTGGACAAAGCTCTATCGCGCCTGTCCAAAAAGGTGGCGCTTCCGTCTCCTGACACGGCAGCACTACAGGATCCTGCGGATCGTAAGCAGGAAAATGCACTAAGATCCATTTATGTCACTACAGGTACGCTGCTCAGGCCTGCCGGGGCATGGTGACGGCCTCACTGACCTGGTATCTATGGCTACCGCGGGTAAGTCATCGTTTCTACTTTATGTTCCTGCCCAACAAAAGAAAACGGCCCACTATCAGATGCAGTCCTTTCGGCCCAATAAATACAAAAAAGGACGAGGGTCTTCCTTCCTTGCTACGAGAGGAAGAGGAAGGGGAAAAAGGTCACAGACTGTGGCAAGTTCCCAAGAGCAGAAGTCCTCCCCGGCTTCTACCAAATCCACCGCATGACGCTGGGGCTCCTCTGTGGGAGTCCGCACCGGTGGGGGCACGTCTCCAACTCTTCAGTCAGGCCTGGGTTCGCTCGGCCCTGGATCCTTGGGTATTGGAAATAGTAACCCAAGGTTATAGTTTGGAGTATCAAGACGTGCCCCCTCACCGATTTTTCAAATCGGCCTTGCCAGCTTCTCTTCCAGAAAGAGAGGTAGTTTACGCTGCAATACTAAAGCTGTGTCAAAATCAAGTCATTGTCACGGTACCCCCGTCACAACAGGGGGAAGGCTTTATTCTAGCCTGTTTGTGGTCCCGAAGCCGGATGGCTCAGTCAGACCGATTCTGAACCTAAAATCCCTCAATTTCTATCTGAAAAAATTCAAAATCAAGATGGAATCTCTCCGAGCAGTGATCTCCAGTCTGGAGGAGGGGGATTTTATGGTGTCGGTCGACATAAAGGATGCCTACTTGCACGTCCCCATATATCCTCCACATCAGGCTTATCTGAGGTTTGCTGTTCAGGATTGTCATTACCAATTTCAGACGCTGATAAAGGCGAGATCCAAGGAGAAATTACTGAACAACGTTACGCTTTCCCTGGCAATTCTGCAACAACATGGTTGGCTCCTAAACTTGCCAAAATCACAGTTGGTTCCGACAACACGGCTGTAGTTCTTGATTATGATTCTGGATACAGAATTACAGAGTTTTTCTTCCAGTGGAAAAGGCTCTGGAAATACAGAACATGGTGAAACAGATTCTGAAACCGGCAAGAGTGTCGATTCTTCAGTGTACGCAGTTGCTGGGGAAAATGGTGGAGGCCTACGAGGCCATTCAGTTTGGCAGGTTCCATGCCAGGGTGTTTCAGTGGGACCTGTTGGACAAGTGGTCCGGGTCTCACCTCCACATGCACCGGAAAATAATCCTATCTTCCAGGACCAGAATCTCTCTCCTGTGGTGGCTGCACAGTTCTCACCTCCTAGAGGGACGCAGGTTCGGGATCCAGGATTGGATCCTGGTGACCACGGATGCAAGTATCCGAGTCTGGGGAGCTGTCACACAGGGGGAAAATTCCCAGGGAAAATGGTCAAGCCAGGAAGCTTGTCTGCACATCAACATTCTGGAATTAAGGGCTATTTACAACGGCCTTCGGCAAGCGGAACATCTTTGCGGTCTGCCCGTCTTGATTCAGTCAGACAACATAACAGCAGTGGCGTAAATAAACCGCCAGGGCAGAACAAAGAGCAGAGCGGCGATGGCGGAGGCCACAAAAGTTCTTCGCTGGGCGGAGAAACATGCAAGCGCTCTGTCAGCAGTCTTCATTCCAGGAGTGGACAACTGGGAAGCAGACTTCCTCAGCAGACACGATCTCCATCCAGGAGAGTGGGGTCTTCATCAAGAGGTCTTTGCAGAAGTGACAAGTTGTTGGGGAATTCCTCAAATACACATGATGGCGTCTCGCCTCAACAAGAAACTTCAGAGATATTGTTCCAGGTCGAGGGACCCTCAAGCAATAGCGGTGGACGCCCTGGTGACACCATGGGTGTTTCAGTCGGTCTATGTGTTCCCTCCACTTTCACTCATTCCGAAGGTGAGAAAGATCATAAGAAGAACAAAGGTTCAGGCGATCCTCATTGTTCCGGACTGGCCAAGGAGGGCTTGGTATCCATATCTTCAAGAATTACTCATAGAAGATCCCTGGCCTCTTCCTCTACGAGAGGTCCTGTTACAGCAAGGACCATGCATGTATCAAGACTTACCGCGGCTGCGTTTGACGGCATGGCGGTTGAACGCCAAATCCTAGCACGAGAGGGTATTCCCAGTGAAGTCATTCCCACACTACTTCAGGCTATAAAAGAAGTAACGGCGAAGCATTACCACCGTATTTGGAGAAAATATGTGTCTTGGTGTGAATCCAAGAAGGCTCCTACGGAAGAATTTCAGCTGGGTCACTTGCTCCATGTTTTGCAAACAGGTGTGGATGCGGGCCTAAAGTAAGGCTCCATTAAAGTACAAATTTCGGCCTTATCTATTTTCTTTCAGAAAGAACTGGCCTCCCTTCCAGAAGTTCAGACCTTCGTGAAGGGCGTGCTGCACATCCAACCTCCCTTTGTGCCCCCAGTGGCACCATGGGATCTTAATGTGGTGTTGCAGTTCCTACAATCCCATTGGTTTGAACCTTTGCGTAAGGTTGAGTTGAAATTCCTTACTTGGAAAGTGGTCATGCTGTTGGCCTTGGCATCCGCAAGGCGGGTGTCTGAATTGGCGGCTTTGTCTCACAAAAACCCCTATTTAATCTTCCATGCAGATAGAGCGGAGTTGAGAACTCGTCAGCAATTTCTGCCAAAAGTGGTTTCATCATTTCACGTAAACCAGCCTATTGTGGTGCCAGTGTCTACTGACGCCTTGCTGGAATCTAAGTCTCGATGTGGTCAGAGCTTTGAAAATCTATGTCGCCAGAACGGCTCATATTAGGAAAACAGAGGCTCTGTTTGTCCTGTGGGCTCCCAACAAGATTGGGGCTCCTGCTTCCAAGCAGACTATTGCACGCTGGATCTGTAATACGATTCAGCAGGCTCATTCTACGGCAGGATTGCCGTTACTGAAACGGTGAAAGCCCATTCTAAAGGTGGGCTCATCCTGGGCGGCTGCCCGAGGGGTCTCTGCATTACAGCTTTGCCGAGCTGCTACTTGGTCGGGATCAAACACCTTTGCGAAGTTTTACAAGTTTGATAACCTGGCTGAGGAGGACCTCTTGTTTGGTCAATCGGTGCTGCAGAGTCATCCGCACTCTCCCGCCCATTCTAGAGCTTTGGTATAAACCCCATGGTTCTTGAAGCCTCCCCAGCATCCTCTAGGACGTATGAGAAAATAGGATTTTAATACCTACCGGTAAATCCTTTTCTCTTAGTCTGTAGAGGATGCTGGGCGCCCATCCCTGTGCGGACACTATCTGCAGTACTTGTTTAATAGTTATTGCTGGTGTTACACAAAGGTTGTGTTTCAGTTATGGTCAGCCTGTTGCTGATTTTGTTCATGCCGTTGACTGGAATTCTGTTTAATGCCATGTTGTACGGCGTGTTTGTGGTGTGAGCTGGTATGTATCTCACCCTTAGTTTAACAATAAATCATTTTCCTCTAAATGTCCGTCTCCCTGGGCACAGTACCTATAACTAGAGTCTGGAGGAGGGGCATAGAGGGAGGAGCCCGTTCACACCCATTTAAAGTCTTAAAGTGCCCATGTCTCCTGCGGATCCCATCTATACCCCATGGTTCTTGAAGCATCCCCAGCATCCTCTACGGACTAAGAGAAAAGGATTTACCTGTAGGTATTAAAATCCTATTTTATACCGGACAGGTCTCTTAGTTCATCTGAAAGTCCCAAATTCGTTGCAGGAAGTCTCAATTCACCACATCGCTTGTTTAGAAAAGTACTCCTATTCACGTCCTCTCCTGGTAGTATAATCTGTCTCATTCTCAATATCTCTACAATCCTCCGTATCAGCCAAATGAAAAAAAGGAGAGGATATGTAGTGAAGTACAGTTTAATCACACAGGTTCCAAATATTATAAAAATAGCTTTTCATAAAAATCCACGTATAAAATCCACCATAAATCAGACAAATGTGCGTGCCAGATACAATAGGGTGTCAAGAAGTGCCCACCCAAATAAGCATGTGTGATGTCAATCGGATACCTCCCGGGTTATAAGCACCATTCTATAACTGGGTCTGCAACCTTAATTCACTCTGGATACTGGTCTGCCGCAGTCTGTCTGATCAGTTCGGCGACCCGTTTCTGCTCACTCGGAGCCTTTATCAAGGTGTAAGGTGGACTAAAAATGGTCTGGGTATTTAAACCCTTAGAAGTGATCTGATTGGTCCAGACTGCGCAGTCCTCAATTAACGGATCAAAGCACACTTATGCTATGTATACAAGTCTTATAAATTTGTACAAGATTTATTTTAAACTTCCTCGCCTAAAAGGTATTCTCAAAATCTCCATAATTTAAAAAGAAGCGCTTTAACCAGCACCTGTAATTGGCGAGCGTTCCAGCTCCCTGGAACACACGTTACTTCCTGTTTCTGTTGCCGGCCCGTATCCCTGACCAGCAGCGGAAGTGCCCCACATGTCCGGAAGTCCGTTGTTGGAACGCAAGACGCTCATGCGTTCCACAGCTCCCGGAAGTCTTTTTGTGTGTTTTCGATTAATACGGAACGTACACAGTGACGGAGGCGGGTCTTGTATCTATAATTACTGTGATGGAACGCACATCTATTATGCATTCCATAGCCCACCAGGAAGTTATTTATTATCCCTCATTTTTTAATAAAGGTTCACATAAAATACTAAATATTGCAAAGTACCCAGAGCACTTATTATATCTATGTCATAGAACCTTTTGTTGTGCGTGTTAAACCATGTAGTATTATCCTCTCCTTTACATATAAAAAAATATAAAAATATAATAAATATATTCCCGGAGGTATCCGGGACCATCTCAGCACTTACTGCTGCACTATTGAGTTGGAGTTTGGTTGAGTCTGAGCTGGTTTTTAATTCTTGTTTTGATATACAGTCAGGTCCATAAATATTGGGACATCGACACAATTCTCATATTTGGGGCTTTAAACATCACCACAATGGATTTGAAATGAAACAAACAAGATGTGTTTTAACTGCAGACTTTCCGCTTTAATTTGAGGGTATTTAAATCCAAATCAGGTGAACGGTGTTGGAATTACGGTTTCTATATGTGCCTCTCACTTTTTAAGGGACCAAAAGTAGTGGGAAAATCGACTGAAAAGCTATTTTATGGACAGGAGTGGGTTATTCCCTCGTTATTTCATCATCAATTAAGCAGGTAAAAGGTCTGGAGTAGATTCCTGGTGTGACATTTGCATTTGTAATCTGTTGCTGTCGACTCTCAATATGAGATCCAAAGAGCTGCCACTATCAATGAAGCAAGCCATCATTAGGCTGAAAAGTAAAAAACAACTATCAGAGAGATAGCAAAAGCATTAGGTGTGGCCAAATCAACTGTTTGGAACATTCTTAAAAAGAAAGAATGCACCGGAGAGCTCAGCAACACCAAAAGACCCGTAAGACCATGGAAAAAACTGTGGTGGATGACAGAAGAATTATTTCCCTGGTGAAGAAAAACCCCTTCACAACAGTTGCCCAGATCAAGAACACTCTCTTTAGGAGGTAGGTGTATATGTGTCAAAGTCAACAATCAAGAGAAGACTTCACAAGAGTGAATATAGAGGGTTCACCACAAGATGTAAACCATTGGTGAGCCACAAAAACAGGAAGACCAGATTAGAGTTTGCCAAACAACATCTAAAAAAGCCTTTACAGTTCTGGAACAACATCCTATGTACAGATGAGACAAAGATCAACTTGTACCAGAGTGATGGGAAGATAAGAGTATGGAGAAGGAAAGGAACTGCTCATGATCCAAACATACCACCTCATCAGTGAAGCATGGTGGTGGTAGTGTCACGCGTGGGCGTGTATGGCTGCCAATGGAACTGGTTCCCTTGTATTTATTGATAATGTGACTGCTGACAAAAGCAGCAGGATGAATTCTGAGGTTTTTCGGGCAATATTATGTGCTCATATTCAGTCAAATGCTTCAGAACTCATTGGACGGCGCTTCACAGTGCAGATGGACAATGACCCAAAGCATACTGCGAAAGCAACCAAAGAGTTTTTTAAGGCAAATAAGTGGAATTTTATGCAATGGCCAAGTCAATCACCTGACCTGAATCCGATTGAGCATGCATGTCACTTGATGAAGACAAAACTTATGGGAAAATGCCCCAAGAACAAACCGGAACTGAAGACGTTTGCAGTAGAGGCCTGGCAGAGCATCACCAGTGATGAAACCCAGCGTCTGGTGATGTCTATGCGTTCCAGGTGCAACAGATTTGCAACAAAGTATTAAAAAGTGAAAGTTTGATTTAGGATTGTTTAGTTTGTCCCATTATTTTTGGTCCCTTAAAGTCGGAGGCACATATAGAAACATTTGTAATTCCTACACCGTTCACCTGATGTGGATGTAAATACCCTCAAATTAAAGCGGAAAGTCTGCAGTTAAAGCACATCTTGTTTGTTTCATTTCAAATCCATTGTGGTGGTGTATAGAGCCCAAAATATGAGAATTGTGTCGATGTCCCAATATTTATTGACCTGACTATGTGCTCCACCTACATTTATCTATGCACAACCCTGATCCACCCGCCGACTCCTCTTGCCAAGAGGTGCAATATTTTGCACAGGTTCAGTATGATAGTCCCGATTTAGATAATGTCAACAGTACTCTATGTCGATATGTTGAAAAGTCACCCTAACCCTAAGATTTGTTACGTCGACATAAAAGTATATAGACATGTCATACTGTATGTCAACATTTTTACCATGTCGACATAGTGCAATTGCATCAACATAATGATACCTCCCATGTGCTGCCATTTAAATAATAAGTGCAGGACATGCTTTGCCAAGGCATTAAAAATATTTACTGTCTTCTAGATTTTATGTGACCCTCTAGTGGGTCAGTGTTTAGTACTGGTGCTGTGCCATAGATTAATAAGCCAGGATTGTAATTTCTTCAACGACATGGGCAGGAGGAACGCGAGGAGTATGGAGACAGACAGGGAGCGAGACAGAGGATAAGAGAGGGAGGAAGTTCCTCCAATTGCATCACTACTCATTTTAAAGTGCAGAACCGCAGCCAGACATTAATGCCATGAAAAAACGCCCATCCGCCTGTGCCAAGCATCTCTCTGTTACCAGCCATCGCCGTCGTCTGCCAGCACCTATGAGGCTGACGCATCTTGGACCGCGGGCTCCCTCCACATAATGCAGGTTCTGTGAGAAAGGTCTCAGATGTATTTAATTTTCCTACTTTTTATGTTTTCACTTCTGCTGGATAATATAAAACAAAAAAGAAAAAGGCCCTGGCCTGAATCGCACACAGGAACATATTATATTAGTGCCCAGAGCTGGTGCCACTTTTGTATAAACGCCACCTGTGCCAGTTCTTGTGTGCCAAAGCAACACTTGTGTTTCAGATATTTATACCGGCGGATCCACAACCGCAAAGCCTGTCAAATACATCAGAAATAAGGAACAAAAATAGACCAAGTTAAAGGGCACTTCAATCGCAAAACAATTTCCATGAACATAAAAATAGTGGGTGATGGTATTTATAATCCCTTTGCCACTGCTGCAATAATCTGGGTTATTGCCGGCGCCTACCGGCTTGGGCTCGGTGGAAAAGGGTTCTTAAATATTATCCCGGGTAGCTACCAGGATTGGATCTGGGAAGAACCCAGGTAAGGGTATAAACAGGTGTCCTTGGTTATCTGACAACGGTCCTGTAAAAGTCTATGGAAAGCCGTCTGTCATCTCCAAGGACCGGCAGAGGAAAGACCTGCCACTTACTCGGGTCCAGCCTGCGGTGTGAACGGGCTTTCAAGCTGCTGTGACAGAGTTTGAAACCCGGGCCGGTCCCCGGGTTATAGGTGGAAAATGGGTATAACTGCCACATCATCTATGGAATGCAGTTAGTCTACAAAGCATCTCATCGAAAGCACTGCATGGTGCCCAATCACCCCCACCTTCATTGGCCCAGTCATTGTGACTGAAATTCTCTATTCCACACTCTGCATGTAATGCCCTATCTGCCCACCTATTTACAGGATATATATTCATCTAATAAGTGACATTGTGCTATGTATAGCTGCATACTGATTTATAACTATAGTAAGTACCAGGAAGACGCATCCTTGGTGTCTCCCCTCCATGTTTGTTAGAGCGTGATGGACTCCCCTTGCTACCCCCATATATCAGCTAGACTGACAGCCCTAAGTGAAGGCTTCTGCATGGCTGTGTTGCTCCTAGATACTGTTGACTTCTTCCATTCCATCTTGTGAGAGAAGCATGACCTATATATTGTATGATGTGAAGGATTGGCATCAGAGACCAGACCTGTAGTACTATAGTATAGGGATTGGCCTCGGCTCCAAGGTTAATCCACCCATGATCTGTACTATGCCTGTCATGGTACTTTGACCAATATATAGACAGAGCTGGTGGTTTTCTCTCAGACTGCACTGTAGGAGTGGAACATGAATGAAGAGATCCCCCATCACAAATGAGGTTTATATTACATATTGTATCTACTAAACCCATTGTCCCGAAGGCTAATCGGCTGGAGAAAACATCTGTGCCACCTACAAGGGTGCTCCCTGGGGAAACAGAAAAGATGGAACCCAAGGAACGCGTCTTCCTCGTGGGCCCCCATCAGTTCAGGCTTCGGAGACCCGTGGTCTTTTTGGTTACAGTTGTACCCTTAAAAGTAGGTAGGAATATGGGGAGGTCATTCCAAGTTGATCGCTAGCTTAAAATGTTCGCTGTGCAGCGATGATGCAAAAAAAGGCACTTCTGCGTATGCGGCGCAATGCGCAACGTACTTTCACAACAGCCGATGTAGTTTAACACAGGGTCTAGCGAAGCTTTTCAGTCGCACTGCTGGCCGCAGAGTGATTGACAGGAAGAGGGCATTTCTGGGTGTCAACTGACCGTTTTCAGGGAGTGTTCGGAAAAACGCAGGTGTGGCTGGACGAACGCACTGCGTGTTCGTGAGGTCAAAACAGGAACTGAACAGTCTGAAGTGATCGTAAGCGCTGAGTAGGTCTGAAGCTACTCTGACACTGCACAAAATTATTTTGTAGCCGCTCTGCGATCCTTTCGTTCGCACTTCTGCTAAGCTAAAATACACTCCCAGTGGGAGGCGGCATAGCGTTTGCACGGCTGCTAAAAACTGCTAGCGAGCGATCAACTTGGAATAACCACCACTGACAGCTAAAAAATCTTGACACCAAACTAACCCTAATCGTAGCATTAACCATAGCCATTACCCTAACAGTAAACCTCACAGTAATCCTACCATTAACTTTAACCCTAACTTTCCCATGTGTTGACATTTAGCCTGTCTAAATATTTGTGTCGACATTTTGACTTTTAACATCTTAAATGTCGACAACTAGCACTGGAAAGCAGATCTGGTAACATCACCCAGTGTAAATATAACAGCATAAGTTATAGTATGATTTGCTTTTTCATAAACATTTTGATTCAATATGAAGTGTCAGAACTGTTACCCTTCTTGGATTTTCCAGCTGCACTTTCCCACTATGTGAAATCACTCCGTTTATTTTGATACACATTCTGAGCACTAATTGTTACAGTGGAAAACGGCTGCTGGCGGGCCTGACACTCCAGCGCTGCGACAAAACTAGTATATTCTCCCATATACAGAGCTGTAGGCATTCTGTGGAGTGCCCGCCCCCCAATCCATACATACTGTTTGCTGCTAGTCTGCCCTTATAGCCCACAATTCCGATGACATGCAGCACCCACATGTTCAAATCTGTGTGAGTGAGTGAGTGACTTTTTGTGCAGTGTAAATATTAGAGACCACTGATTGTCATTAAAGGTTTTATCTGCTGGGCTAATGTTGCAGCCAGTAGTAAGAGCCAGCAGAGCGCTATAGGAACTTGCTGGTGCAACATCCTCCAGTAATATACAGATGATTACCGTGGCAAAATACAGTGTATGGTTCTATCATTGGCCATTTAGTTCTTTACAGTGCAACAAGCATTTATTTAAACCAACTTTATTTCAGTTCGAGTTACTAAATTCTGCCTCACCTGCATAAGAAAGTTAATGTAAGTAGGGCCTGATTTAAGCCCCTTTCACACTGCCAATGCCGGATCCCACCCGGGAATTGGAAACGGGTCCTTCCCTGGTGGGATCCGGCATTGGCTGCTGCTGCAGGCTTCCCCGACCCGGCAATATGCCGGGCGGGTTGCCATAGCAGCGGGGAAGGGGGACGGAGGTGGAGGCGGTGCTGGGAGATGAGATCATCTCCGCGCCGCCTCTCCCTGCTGTAGTAAACGGGTCCCGGGACGCATCGACCTGGGAGCCCGTTTATGCAGCCAGTGACCCGGTATTCAACCCGGGTATAACACTGCTTTATTCCCGGGTTGAATTGCCGGGTCAGGCGACACGCGATTTCGGCTATGCCCTTTTCACACCGCATGCCGACCTGTGTCGATCCGGCAATATGCAGGGTCGATACCAGTTTATTTTGTGCGGTGTGAAAGGGGTATTAGAAAAGTACGCAAAGCCGATGTTACACAGAGTAATTATCGGCAGACTGCACGTGTGAGTGTGTTCGCACTGCGCATGCGACAAGGTGCTGCTGCGATCTCGCATGCAGTGAGGATTCCATCGCAAATTGAATGACAATAAGTGACCATTTGGGGGTGTGAACATGTTGTTAGTGGGGAGTGGATGTTAAAACGCAAGGGTGTCATGGCCATTTCCGAGGCATGTATATGACGTCAGCTGCAAGCTCTAACGTACGAAAATGTGGCGCCTGCGTGACTACTGTTAGAGCCAGTCTACGCAGCCATAGGTCTACCCTTGAGCCCGATGGTCCTTGTTCTTGTGTATAGTCTGTGTATGTGTAGGAAATTGCGAATGAGTTGCAGCAGCTCCGGTGGGCGTCTCTTTTAAATACTGTTGGCGGCTTCACTTGCTGATATCTGCAGTTGCGCTGTGGAGAAAATTGCACCTGCATTAGCGTACTTCTCTGAATCAGGCCCTTAGTAAGGTCTTTGCAGTCGGTAAGGTCACCGTAGTGAGTAAGGTCATCGTCAAGTCATTGTAGTGAGTAAGGTCATCATAAGTATTGTAGTCAGTAAACTCGGTGGGGTGTGGTATAGAAGATAGGAATTAGACAGTCATTAAGTCGTCTCCATACGGTCGACATACATTAGGTTGACAGGGTCAACATGTATTAGGTCGACATGGAAAAGGTAGACAGTAGAAAAAAAATCGATACAAAAGGTCGACACGGAAATGGTAAAGTACAAGTTTTTAAAGTTTTTTAGGTGCCATTTTCCATGTATAATTATATGTAACCACAGTTATTACAAAAGTATACCATTGCGGGCTCGCTGCGCTCACCACGCTTCAGGCATGGTGCCGCTCTACCGCTGCGCTCGGCACAGGATACTATTCCCAGTCGTAGTCCGGGTGGATAGTAAATCAAGCAAAAGTTTAATAAATGTGTGAAATCCCCAAAAACTTGTGTTGGCCATATGTGTTGACCTTTGTCATGTTGACCTTTTGTACCTGCCGACCTTAAGTACTGTTTGCCTATTTTCTTGTCGACCTTTAACCGTGTCAGTCTTTGACCATGTCTACCTAATGCATGTCGACCATATAAGGGGGAAAGGCATTGCTATCTCAGACCTGTTTCCATCAGGCCAGGACAGCAGGTGCGGGGGCAGGACACATTTTCCTAGCAGAAACCTTGCCATTGATTGATAAAGAACAGGAGACCCATCTTGGAGCACTGTTCCGCAGAGATACAGGGCTGTTTCTGATGTGTGAGAATTAGCAGTAATGAGGGTGGACACGGCGTGGGCTTTAGGCCGTACACAAGGGAGAAGGTGAGTAGTATCTGCTCCCCCAAATGAATTTGGGGATTTGGTGGAATTACTTTCACTCTGCTGAAATGCTGCCTCGTCTGAGCGCAGGATTCATATTTCCAGACATCGTTTATGGGCAGAAACATTTCTCACAAAAATGGCCTCGAAGCCTAAAATAGCCCAGAACGTTCGCCCTCCTGCCCAAAACTCTGTAACGGCCTCGGAAAAAGAGAGTGTGAAAGTCAGCACTAGGCATGGTCATAAAGTTCAGAAATGAGTAAGCGCTGGTGGAGTCCAGCTGGACTCAGCGTTACCCTGAGAAGCTCGTCATGTGCCAGTCCGAGTGACACACCGAGCTGCTGCCTGCTTACTGACAGTACGTGAGTCTCTGTGTGCCTGTGAGTGTATCCTGTGTGTGCGGTCATGTCAGCAGTCTCCTGCACACAATCAGACGACACGCAGAAGTGGACTTTCAGGCAGTGGAACCAGGGGTGTAGCGAGGGTGGCTCCAGTGGAGCACAAGCTCCAGGTGCTGGCAAAGTTAGAGGGCGCACCGCCGCTTTCCCCTGTTGAGCTGCGGACCGCTGTACAGGCAGAGCAGGAGAGGGATAAAAGAGGGTGCGCACACTGACTCAGACTTTGAGACTAGGTAGGGAACAGGGCAGGCCAGAGGCAACAGCAGGTGATACTGACAGCCAGCATATGCCGGAGCTCTGTCTGTCCTCTGTATATGGCTCATTGTGTGCTTGTAGCTGTGCAGCAGAATGACGTCTGTCCTGCAGCACCACTCTCTGCCTCCGCTGCTGCAGCGGGATCCGGTCTGAAGATCGACAGTGTCTAGGTCGACAATGTTTAAGTTGACCACTATAGGTCGACAGTCACTAGGTCGACAGGGTCAGAAGTTCGACATGTTCTAGGTCGACATGACAAAAGGTCGACATGAGTTTTTTATAAAAAAAATTATGTTTTTTACTTTTACATACTTAATGATCCACGTGGACTACGATTGGAACGGTAATCTACCGCTTCGCGCGGCACCTTGCCAGAAGCATGGCGAGCAATGCGAGGTGACACGGTGCACTAATTGGGGTTCCCCGGTCACTCTACGAAGAAAACGACACCAAAAAAACCAAAAAACTCATGTCGACCTTTTGACATGTCGACCTAGAACATGTCGACCTTCTGACCCTGTTGACCTAGTGACTGTCGACCTATACTGGTCGACCTAAATATTGTCGACCTAGACACTGTCGATCTAATAATCCACACCCGCTGCAGCGCCTCTCTCTGTCTAGCCCAGATGCTGCAGCACCTCTCTCTGTCTAGCCCAGCTGCTGCAGTACCTCACCACATGTTGTCCATGACCCAAGTTCAGTACAGGGGAGGGGGGCACCAAAACATACCCTTGCTCCGGGCACCATGGCACCTAGATACACCTCTGGCTGTGTTCTGCATCTTCAGCCACAGTGAAGCGTAAATGTTATGGTATGCTGAAGGTGGCATCTTGTATAATGAGATGCCCACCTCTGGCTTCTCTGGTCCACTGCCTGCGTTCGAAGACGCAACATAGTGGCAAACATCAGACATTTCAGCATCCCATAAGTAGCTCAGAACGTCCACTGCGAGTAAGCAGCCGAAGCCAATGTATCTGCTTTGAAAAAGACGCAGTCGCTGGCTTTTGGCATTCACATAAAACGCCAGTGACTAATGATGGCAATCGATTATTTCAATTCATTGATGGTTATGGCCGATGTTGAATGCTTTTGTCATCGATGGGAGAGAACCAGCACAGCATAAATTAAAAATTAAAAAAAAATAAGAATTTACTTACCGATAATTCTATTTCTCATAGTCCGTAGTGGATGCTGGGGACTCCGAAAGGACCATGGGGAATAGCGGCTCCGCAGGAGACTGGGCACAAAAGTAAAAAGCTTTAGGACTACCTGGTGTGCACTGGCTCCTCCCCCTATGACCCTCCTCCAAGCCTCAGTTAGGATACTGTGCCCGGACGAGCGTACACAATAAGGAAGGATTTTGAATCCCGGGTAAGACTCATACCAGCTACACCAATCACACCGTACAACTTGTGATCTGAACCCAGTTAACAGCATGATAACAGAAGGAGCCTCTGAAAAGATGGCTCACAACAACAATAACCCGATTTTTGTAACAATAACTATATACAAGTAATGCAGACAATCCGCACTTGGGATGGGCGCCCAGCATCCACTACGGACTATGAGAAATAGAATTATCGGTAAGTAAATTCTTATTTTCTCTAACGTCCTAGTGGATGCTGGGGACTCCGAAAGGACCATGGGGATTATACCAAAGCTCCCAAACGGGCGGGAGAGTGCGGATGACTCTGCAGCACCGAATGAGAGAACTCCAGGTCCTCCTCAGCCAGGGTATCAAATTTGTAGAATTTAGCAAACGTGTTTGCCCCTGACCAAGTAGCTGCTCGGCAAAGTTGTAAAGCCGAGACCCCTCGGGCAGCCGCCCAAGATGAGCCCACTTTCCGTGTGGAATGGGCTTTTACAGATTTTGGCTGTGGCAGGCCTGCCACAGAATGTGCAAGCTGAATTGTACTACAAATCCAACGAGCAATCGTCTGCTTAGAAGCAGGAGCACCCAGCTTGTTGGGTGCATACAGGATAAACAGCGAATCAGATTTTCTGACTCCAGCCGTCCTGGAAACATATATTTTCAGGGCCCTGACTACGTCCAGCAACTTGGAATCCTCCAAGTCCCTAGTAGCCGCAGGCACCACAATAGGCTGGTTTAAGTGAAAAGCTGAAACCACCTTAGGGAGAAATTGAGGACGAGTCCTCAATTCTGCCCTGTCCGTATGAAAAATTAGGTAAGGGCTTTTATAGGATAAAGCCGCCAATTCTGAGACACGCCTGGCTGAAGCCAGGGCTAACAGCATTACCACTTTCCATGTGAGATATTTTAAGTCCACAGTGGTGAGTGGTTCAAACCAATGTGATTTTAGGAATCCCAAAACTACATTGAGATCCCAAGGTGCCACTGGAGGCACAAAAGGAGGCTGTATATGCAGTACTCCCTTGACAAACGTCTGAACTTCAGGAACAGAAGCCAGTTCTTTTTGGAAGAATATTGACAGGGCCGAAATTTGAACCTTAATGGACCCCAATTTGAGGCCCATAGACAGTCCTGTTTGCAGGAAATGCAGGAAACGACCCAGTTGAAATTCCTCTGTAGGGGCCTTCCTGGCCTCGCACCACGCAACATATTTACGCCAAATACGGTGATAATGTTGTACGGTTACATCCTTCCTGGCTTTGATCAGGGTAGGGATGACTTCATCCGGAATGCCTTTTTCCTTCAGGATCCGGCGTTCAACCGCCATGCCGTCAAACGCAGCCGCGGTATGTCTTGGAACAGACATGGTCCCTGCTGGAGCAGGTCCTTTCTTAGAGGTAGAGGCCACGGGTCTTCCGTGAGCATCTCTTGAATTTCCGGGTACCAAGTCCTTCTTGGCCAATCCGGAGCCACGAGTATAGTCTTTACTCCTCTCCTTCTTATGATTCTCAGTACTTTTGGTATGAGAGGAAGAGGAGGGAACACATACACTGACTGGTACACCCACGGTGTTACCAGAGCGTCCACAGCTATTGCCTGAGGGTCCCTTGACCTGGCGCAATATCTGTCCAGTTTTTTGTTGAGGCGGGACGCCATCATGTCCACCTTTGGTTTTTCCCAACGGTTCACAATCATGTGGAAGACTTCTGGGTGAAGTCCCCACTCCCCCGGGTGAAGATCGTGTCTGCTGAGGAAGTCTGCTTCCCAGTTGTCCACTCCCGGAATGAACACTGCTGACAGTGCTATCACATGATTCTCCGCCCAGCGAAGAATCCTTGCCACTTCCATCATTGCCCTCCTGCTTCTTGTGCCGCCCTATCTGTTTACGTGGGCGACTGCCGTGATGTTGTCCGACTGGATCAACACCGGCTGACCCTGAAGCAGAGGTCTTGCCTGACTTAGGGCATTGTAAATGGCCCTTAGTTCCAGGATATTTATGTGAAGTGACGTTTCCATGCTTGACCACAAGCCCTGGAAATTTCTTCCCTGTGTGACTGCTCCCCAGCCTCTTAGGCTGGCATCCGTGGTCACCAGGACCCAATCCTGAATGCCGAATCTGCGGCCCTCTAGGAGATGAGCACTCTGTAACCACCACAGGAGAGACACCCTTGTCCTTGGAGACAGGGTTATCCGCTGATGCATTTGAAGATGCGATCCGGACCATTTGTCCAGCAGATCCCACTGAAAAGTTCTTGCGTGGAATCTGCCGAATGGAATCGCTTCGTAAGAAGCCACCATCTTTCCCAGGACCCTTGTGCATTGATGTACTGACACTTGGCCTGGTCTTAGGAGGTTCCTGACTAGGTCGGATAACTCCTTGGCCTTCTCCTTCGGGAGAAACACCTTTTTCTGTACTGTGTCCAGAATCATCCCTAGGAACAGCAGACGTGTCGTCGGAATCAGCTGCGATTTTGGAATATTTAGAATCCATCCGTGCTGTCGTAGTACTACTTGAGATAGTGCTACTCCGACCTCTAACTGTTCTCTGGACCTTGCCCTTATCAGGAGATCGTCCAAGTAAGGGATAATTAAGACGCCTTTTCTTCGAAGAAGAATCATCATTTCGGCCATTACCTTGGTAAAGACCCGGGGTGCCGTGGACAATCCAAACGGCAGCGTCTGAAACTGATAGTGACAGTTCTGTACCACAAACCTGAGGTACCCTTGGTGAGAAGGGCAAATTGGGACATGGAGGTAAGCATCCTTGATGTCCAGAGACACCATATAGTCCCCTTCTTCCAGGTTCGCTATCACTGCTCTGAGTGACTCCATCTTGAACTTGAACCTTTTTATGTAAGTGTTCAAGGATTTCAGATTTAAAATGGGTCTCACCGAGCCGTCCGGCTTCGGTACCACAAACAGCGTGGAATAATACCCCTTTCCCTGTTGTAGGAGGGGTACCTTGATTATCACCTGCTGGGAATACAGCTTGTGAATGGCTTCCAATACCGCCTCCCTGTCGGGGGGAGACGTTGGTAAAGCAGACTTCAGGAACCGGCGAGGGGGAGACGTCTCGAATTCCAATTTGTACCCCTGAGATACTACCTGCAGGATCCAGGGGTCCACTTGCGAGTGAGCCCACTGCGCGCTGAAATTCTTGAGACGGGCCCCCACCGTGCCTGAGTCTGCTTGTATGGCCCCAGCGTCATGCTGAGGACTTGGCAGAAGCGGGGGAGGGCTTCTGTTCGTGGGAAGAGGCTGTCTGCTGCAGTCTTTTTCCCCTTCCTCTGCCCCGGGGCAGATATGAGTGGCCTTTTGCCCGCTTGCCCTTATGGGGACGAAAGGACTGAGCCTGAAAAGACGGTATCTTTTTCTGCTGCGAGGTGACTTGGGGTAAAAAGGTGGATTTTCCAGCCGTTGCCGTGGCCACCAGGTCCGATAGACCGACCCCAAATAACTCCTCCCCTTTATACGGCAATACTTCCATATGCCGTTTGGAATCCGCATCTCCTGACCACTGTCGCGTCCATAATCCTCTTCTGGCAGAAATGGACATCGCACTTACTCTTGATGCCAGAGTGCAAATATCCCTCTGTGCATCTCGCATATATAGAAATGCATCCTTTAAATGCTCTATAGTCAATAATATATTGTCCCTGTCCAGGGTATCAATATTTTCAGTCAGGGAATCCGACCAAGCCACCCCAGCACTGCACATCCAGGCTGAGGCGATTGCTGGTCGCAGTATAATACCAGTATGTGTGTATATACTTTTAAGGATATTTTCCAGCTTTCTATCAGCTGGTTCCTTGAGGGCGGCCGTATCAGGGGACGGTAACGCCACTTGTTTTGATAAGCGTGTGAGCGCCTTATCTACGCTAGGGGGTGTTTCCCAACGCGCCCTAACCTCTGGTGGGAAAGGGTATAATGCCAATATCTTTTTAGAAATTAGCAGTTTTTTATGGGGGGAAACCCACGCTTCATCACACACCTCATTTAATTCATCTGATTCGGGAAAAACTACGGGTAGTTTTTTCACACCCCACATAATACCCTTTTTTGTGGTACTTGTAGTATCAGAAATGTTCAAAACCTCCTTCATTGCCGTGATCATGTAACGTGTGGCCCTACTGGAAAATACGTTTGTTTCCTCACCGTCGACACTGGAGTCAGTGTCCGTGTGAGGTAACGGGCGCTTTAGAGCCCCTGACGGTGTTTGAGACGCCTGTACAGGTATTAACTGATATGCCGGCTGTCTCATGTCGTCAACAGTCTTTTGTAAAGTGCTGACACTATCACGTAATTCTTTCCATAAGACCATCCAGTCAGGTGTCGACTCCCTAGGGGGTGACATCACTAACACAGGCAATTGCTCCGCCTCCACACCATTTTCCTCCTCATACATGTCGGCACAACGTACCGACACACAGCACACACACAGGGAATGCTCTGATAGAGGACAGGACCCCACTAGCCCTTTGGGGAGACAGAGGGAGAGTTTGCCAGCACACACCAGAGCGCTATATATATACAGGGATAACCTTATATAAGTGTTTCTCTGACGTCCTAAGTGGATGCTGGGGACTCCGTAAGGACCATGGGGAATAGCGGCTCCGCAGGAGACAGGGCACAAAAGTAAAAGCTTTAGGATCAGGTGGTGTGCACTGGCTCCTCCCCCTATGAACCTCCTCCAAGCCTCAGTTAGGTTTTTGTGCCCGGCCGAGAAGGGTGCAATCTAGGTGGCTCTCCTAAAGAGCTGCTTAGAGTAAAAGTTTTATTAGGTTTTTTATTTTCAGTGAGTCCTGCTGGCAACAGGCTCACTGCAACGAGGGACTTAGGGGAGAAGAAGTGAACTCACCTGCGTGCAGGATGGATTGGCTTCTTAGGCTACTGGACACTAGCTCCAGAGGGACGATCACAGGTACAGCCTGGATGGGTCACCGGAGCCGCGCCGCCGACCCCCTTGCAGATGCTGAAGAGAGAAGAGGTCCAGAAATCGGCGGCTGAAGACTTCCCAGTCTTCTTAAGGTAGCGCACAGCACTGCAGCTGTGCGCCATTGCTCTCAGCACACTTCACACCAACGGTCACTGAGGGTGCAGGGCGCTGGGGGGGGCGCCCTGGGCAGCAATGAAAGTACCTATGCTGGCTAAATATACATCACATATAGCCTCTGGGGCTATATGGATGTATTTAACCCCTGCCAGGTTGTCAGAAAAACGGGAGAAGAAGCCCGCCGAAAAGGGGGCGGGGCCTATTCTCCTCAGCACACAGCGCCATTTTTCCTCACAGAACTGCTGGTGGGAAGGCTCCCAGGCTCTCCCCTGCACTGCACTACAGAAACAGGGTTAAAACAGAGAGGGGGGGCATTTTTGTGGCGATATTATTACATATTAAGATGCTATAAGGGAAAACACTTATATAAGGTTGTCCCTGTAAAATTATAGCGTTTTGGTGTGTGCTGGCAAACTCTCCCTCTGTCTCCCCAAAGGGCTAGTGGGGTCCTGTCCTCTATCAGAGCATTCCCTGTGTGTGTGTGCTGTGTGTCGGTACGTGTGTGTCGACATGTATGAGGACGATGTTGGTGAGGAGGCGGAGCAATTGCCTGTAATGGTGATGTCACTCTCTAGGGAGTCGACACCGGAATGGATGGCTTATTTAGGGAATTACGTGATAATGTCAACACGCTGCAAGGTCGGTTGACGACATGAGACGGCCGGCAAACCAATTAGTACCTGTCCAGGCGTCTCAAACACCGTCAGGGGCTTTAAAACGCCCATTACCTCAGTCGGTCGACACAGACACAGACACGGACACTGACTCCAGTGTCGACGGTGAAGAAACAAACGTATTTTCCATTAGGGCCACACGTTACATGTTAAGGGCAATGAAGGAGGTGTTACATATTTCTGATACTACAAGTACCACAAAAAAGGGTATTATGTGGGGTGTGAAAAAACTACCTGTAGTTTTTCCTGAATCAGATAAATTAAATGAAGTGTGTGATGATGCGTGGGTTTCCCCCGATAGAAAATTATTGGCGTTATACCCTTTTCCGCCTGAAGTTAGGGCGCGTTGGGAAACACCCCCTAGGGTGGATAAGGCGCTCACACGCTTATCAAAACAAGTGGCGTTACCGTCTCCAGATACGGCCGCCCTCAAGGAGCCAGCTAATAGGAGGCTGGAAAATATCCTAAAAAGTATATACACACATACTGGTGTTATACTGCGACCAGCGATCGCCTCAGCCTGGATGTGCAGCGCTGGGGTGGCTTGGTCGGATTCCCTGACTGAAAATATTGATACCCTTGACAGGGACAGTATTTTATTGACTATAGAGCATTTAAAGGATGCATTACTATATTTGCACTCTGGCATCAAGAGTAAATGCGATGTCCATGTCTGCCAGAAGATGTTTATGGAAACGACAGTGGTCAGGTGATGCAGATTCCAAACGGCACATGGAAGTATTGCCGTATAAAGAAAAAGACACCGTCTTTCAGCCTCAGTCCTTTCGTCCCCATAAGGGCAAGTCGGCAAAAGGCCAGTCATATCTGCCCAGGGGTAGAGGAAAGGGAAGAAGACTGCAGCAGGCAGCCCCTTCCCAGGAACAGAAGCCCTCCACCGCTTCTGCCAAGTCCTCAGCATGACGCTGGGGCCGTACAAGCGAACTCAAAGGCGGTGGGGGGTCGTCTCAAGAGTTTCAGCGCGCAGTGGGCTCACTCGCAAGTGGACCCCTGGATCCTACAAGTAGTATCCCAGGGGTACAGATTGGAAATTCGAGACGTCTCCCCCTCGCAGGTTCCTGAAGTCTGCTGTACCAACGTCTCCCTCCGACAGGGAGGCAGTATTGGAAACAATTCACAAGCTGTATTCCCAGCAGGTGATAATCAAAGTACCCCTCCTACAACAAGGAAAGGGGTATTATTCCACACTATTTGTGGTACTGAAGCCAGACGGCTCGGTGAGATCTATTCTAAATCTGAAATCTTTGAACACTTACATACAAAGGTTCAAATCAAGATGGAGTCACTCAGAGCAGTGATAGCGAACCAGGAAGAAGGGGACTATATGGTGTCCCTGGACATCAAGGATGCTTACCTCCATGTCCCAAATTGCCCTTCTCACCAAGGGTACCTCAGGTTCGTGGTACAGAACTGTCACTATCAGTTTCAGACGCTGCCGTTTGGATTGTCCACGGCACCATGGGTCTTTACCAAGGTAATGGCCGAAATGATGATTCTTCTTCAAAGAAAAGGCGTCTTAATTATCCCTTACTTGGACGATCTCCTGATAAGGGCAAGGTCCAGAGAACAGTTGGAGGTCGGAGTAGCACTATCTCAAGTAGTTCTACGACAGCACGGATGGATTTTAAATATTCCAAAATCACAGCTGATTCCGACGACACGTCTGCTGTTCCTAGGGATGATTCTGGACACAGTCCAGAAAAAGGTGTTTCTCCCGGAGGAGAAAGCCAGGGAGTTATCCGAGCTAGTTAGGAACCTCCTAGAACCAGGCCAAGTGTCAGTGCATCAATGCACAAGAGTCCTGGGAAAAATGGTGGCTTCTTACGAAGCGATTCCATTCGGCAGATTTCACGCAAGAATTTTTCAGTGGGATCTGCTGGACGAATGGTCCGGATCGCATCTTCAGATGCATCAGCGGATAATCCTGTCTCCAAGGACAAGGGTGTCTCTTCTGTGGTGGCTGCAGAGTGCTCATCTACTAGAGGGCAGCAGATTCGGCATTCAGGACTGGGTCCTGGTGACCACGGATGCCAGCCTGAGAGGCTGGGGAGCAGTCACACAGGGAAGAAATTTCCAAGGAGTGTGGTCAAGTCTGGAGACTTCTCTCCACATAAATATACTGGAGCTAAGGGCAAGTTACAATGCTCTGAGCCTAGGAAGACCTCTGCTTCAAAGTCAACTGGTGCTGATCCAGTCGGACAACATCACGGCAGTCGCCCACGTAAACAGACAGGGCGGCACAAGAAGCAGGAGGGCAATGGAAGCAAGGATTCTTCGCTGGGCGAAAAATCATGTGATAACACTGTCAGCGGGGTTCATTCCGGGAGTGGACAACTGGGAAGCAGACTTCCTCAGCAGGCACGACCTCCACCCGGGAGAGTGGGGACTTCATCTGGAAGTCTTCCACATGATTGTGAACCGTTGGGAAAGACCAAAGGTGGACATGATGGCGTCCCGTCTGAACAAAAAACTGGACAGGTATTGCGCCAGGTCAAGAGACCCTCAGGCAATAGCTGGGATGCTCTGGTAACACCGTGGGTGTACCAGTCGGTGTATGTGTTCCCTCCTCTGCCTCTCATACCCAAGGTACTGAGAATTATAAGACGGAGAGGAGTAAGAACTATACTCGTGGCTCCGGATTGGCCAAGAAGGACTTGGTACCCGGAACTTCAAGAGATACTAAGAAGGGACTTGCTTCAGCAAGGATCATGTCTGTTCCAAGACTTACCGCGGCTGCGTTTGACGGCATGGCGGTTGAACGCCGGATCCTAAGGGAAAAAGGCATTCCGGAAGAGGTCATCCCTACCCTGGTCAGAGCCAGGAAGGAGGTGACCGCACAATATTATCACCGCATTTGGCGAAAATATGTTGCATGGTGTGAGGCCAGGAAGGCCCCCACGGAGGAATTTCAACTCGGTCGATTCCTGCATTTCCTGCAAACAGGACTGTCTATGGGCCTCAAATTAGGGTCCATTAAGGTTCAAATTTCGGCCCTGTCGATTTTCTTCCAGAAAGAATTGGCTTCAGTTCCTGAAGTCCAGAAGTTTGTCAAGGGAGTACTGCATATACAACCCCCTTTTGTGCCTCCACTGTGGGATCTCAACGTAGTTCTGGGATTCCTCAAATCACATTGGTTTAAACCGCTCAAATCTGTGGATTTGAAATATCTCACATGGAAAGTGACCATGCTGTTGGCCCTGGCCTCGGCCAGGTGAGTGTCAGAATTGGCGGCTTTGTCTCACAAAAGCCCATATCTGATTGTCCATTCGGACAGGGCAGAGCTGCGGACTCGTCCCCAGTTTTTCCCTAAGGTGGTGTCAGCGTTTCACCTGAACCAGCTTATTGTGGTACCTGCGGCTACTAGGGACTTGGAGGACTCCAAGTTGCTAGATGTTGTCAGGGCCCTGAAAATATATGTTTCCAGGACGGCTGGAGTCAGGAAAACTGACTTGCTGTTATCCTGTATGCACCCAACAAACGGGGTGCTCTTGCTTCTAAGCAGACGATTGCTAGTTGGATGTGTAGTACAATTCAGCTTGCACATTCTGTGGCAGGCCTGCCACAGCCAAAATATGTAAATGCCCATTCCACAAGGAAGGTGGGCTCATCTTGGGCGGCTGCCCGAGGGGTCTCGGCTTTACAACTTTGCCGAGCTGCTACTTGGTCAGGGGCAAACACGTTTGCTAAATTCTACAAATTTGATACCCTGGCTGAGGAGGACCTGGAGTTCTCTCATTCGGTGCTGCAGAGTCATCCGCACTCTCCCGCCCGTTTGGGAGCTTTGGTATAATCCCCATGGTCCTTACGGAGTCCCCAGCATCCACTTAGGACGTCAGAGAAAATAAGAATTTACTTACCGATAATTCTATTTCTCGTAGTCCGTAGTGGATGCTGGGCGCCCATCCCAAGTGCGGATTGTCTGCAATACTTGTACATAGTTATTGTTACAAAAATCGGGTTATTATTGTTGTGAGCCATCTTTTCAGAGGCTCCGCTGTTATCATGCTGTTAACTGGGTTCAGATCACAGGTTGTACAGTGTGATTGGTGTGGCTGGTATGAGTCTTACCCGGGATTCAAAATCCTTCCTTATTGTGTACGCTCGTCCGGGCACAGTATCCTAACTGAGGCTTGGAGGAGGGTCATAGGGGGAGGAGCCAGTGCACACCACCTGATCCTAAAGCTTTTACTTTTGTGCCCTGTCTCCTGCGGAGCCGCTATTCCCCATGGTCCTTACGGAGTCCCCAGCATCCACTACGGACTACGAGAAATAGAATTATCGGTAAGTAAATTCTTATTTTTTCCCTAATATAGCTGCTGTATATATTTATATGCCAATTTAGTGCCCCCCCCTCTCTTGTTTTACCCTGTTTCTGTAGGGCAGGACTGCAGGGGAGAGTCAGGGAGCCTTCCTCCAACGGAGCTGTGAAGAAAAAATGGCGCCAGTGTGCTGAGGAGATAGGCTCCGCCCCTTTTTCGGCGGCCTTTCTCCCGCTTTTTTATGTAAAAATAGGCAGGGGTTAAATACATCCATATAGCCCAGGAGCTATATGTGATGTATTTTTTGCCAAAAAGGTGTTTTTATTGCGTCTCAGGGCGCCCCCCCCCAGCGCCCTGCACCCTCAGTGACCGGAGTGTGAAGTGTGCTGAGAGCAATGGCGCACAGCTGCGGTGCTGTGCGCTACCTTAGTGAAGACAGGACGTCTTCTGCCGCCGATTTTCCGGACCTCTTCAGTCTTCTGGCTCTGTAAGGGGGACGGCGGCGCGGCTCCGGGACCCATCCATGGCTGGGCCTGTGATCGTCCCTCTGGAGCTAATGTCCAGTAGCCTAAGAAGCCCAATCCACTCTGCACGCAGGTGAGTTCGCTTCTTCTCCCCTTAGTCCCTCGATGCAGTGAGCCTGTTGCCAGCAGGACTCACTGAAAATAAAAAAACCTATTTAAACTTTTACTCTAAGCAGCTCAGGAGAGCCACCTAGCATGCACCCTTCTCGTTCGGGCACAAAATCTTAACTGAGGCTTGGAGGAGGGTCATAGGGGGAGGAGCCAGTGCACACCAGGTAGTCCTAAAGCTTTTTACTTTTGTGCCCTGTCTCCTGCGGAGCCGCTATTCCCCATGGTCCTTTCGGAGTCCCCAGCATCCACTAGGACGTTAGAGAAATATATATTTTTTTTTGCAAGGTGTCGGGACACAGAACATAGCACGCCACCCGCTATGACCTGCCCACGGGTTTTGATTGGTCCACGGCCCAGCCAGCACCTTTCATTGGTGGCCATCGAGTGGTGCAAACCATTGATGGTTCGTCATAGATGGTTTACGTACCATCAGTTATTATAATCGGTATCATCAATGGCAACTATCGACGGACAGCCAACTGATGGCCATTCCTACCAGTGACATGCTTGCATTTTAGACGCCACCTCCAAACGGCTGCAGCCTGTCAGTCACACTGCGACCGGAGCTTCAGCAGCCACGCAGAACATGCGCACTGCAGCTCCGGCACATGTACATTACACAAGCCATCAGACAGCTGCCACCAAAATCGGTCCGGCGAGTATAAATGGGCAGCACCGTTGGTGTAATGGTTAGCATTACTACCTCACAGCACTGAGGTCATGGGTTTGATACCTGCCATGGCCCTAACTGTGTGGAGTTTGTATATTCTCCCCATGCTTGCTTGGGTTTCCTCCGGGTTCTCCGGAGGAATCCAAAAATATACTGGTAGGTTAATTGGCTCCCAACAAAATAACCCCTAGTGAATGTCTGTGTGTACATGTGATAGGGAACATAGAGTGTAAGCTCCACTGGGGCAGGGACTGGTGTGAATGGGCAAATATTCTCTGTACAGCGCTGCGGAATATGTGTAAGCTATATAATACCCCAAATATATCCCGGATATTGCCGAGTTGAGCTGGCTCGAGCGGGGTCGAGGTGCAGCCTAAAAGCAACACTTTTGAATATTTTGAGTAACCCTGCATTTCAACCGGGTATAAAAGCAGTGTTACACCCCTTTCACACTGCCAATGCTGGATCCCACCCGGGAATTGGAAGCGGGTCCTTCCTGGGTGGGATCCGGCATTGGCAGCTGCTGCAGGCTTTCCCGACCCGGCAATAAGTCCGGCGGGTTGCCATAGCAGCAGGGGGCGGCGGCGGTGCTGGGAGATGAGCTCTCCCTATCTAGTAAACGGGTCCCGGGTAGCATCGACCCGGGAGGCCGTTTACGCAGCCACTGACTCAGCTTTATTGCCGGGTCAGGCGACCCGCGATTTCGGCAATGCCCCTTTTACACCGCACACCGACCCGTGTCGACCCGGCAATATGCCGGGTCGATACCGGGTGTATTATACACAGGTTGGATCCGGGTCAATGTGCACTCTAAAGTGTCTATCCCGGGTTATTCAACCCTGCATTCATGTAAACGTGCTGATTGGCTGTTCTTTGCGTGCCTCGATGATGTCAGCAGGCTGAGCCCTGCTACACTGGAGAGAACAGAGAGCATTAAGAATTTAGAGCTTTTAGGAATTAGGGGCGAGGCAGAGATTGCTATGCAGATTACTGTATACCTCCCAACTGCGCGTGCGCCCGGAAAGGGGTGTGGCCTATGTAAAAGGGGTGTGGCAGAGCCACAATCACGAGTCACGCCCCCGTGTACATCACTGAGGGCGCATGCCCAGTGCTCTCTGAGCTGCTGACATGCACCCTCTCCCTCTGTCACCTGTGAATAGACTAAGCAGAACAGCAGTGACAGGAGCCTCCCACCTCCCCCTTCCCCCACCCCCCATTGCGGGACACTGCGGCCCGCAGGTGGGACAGCGGGACAGTCCCAAAAATATGGGACAGTTGGGAGGTAAGTTACTAGAACAGTTAAAGACATACCTCCCGCTATTCAGACACTGTCCCGCTGTCCCTCCCGCGGGTCACAGTGTCCCGCGGGCGGGGGGGCAGTTGGGGAGGCTTTGATCACCCGCTGCTCTGCTCTGCAAAGCAGCGAGTGATCTCTAAATAGATGCTGTGCGCACGCGCACAGCATCTATTCAGTGCAGGGAGTGAGCCGGGGGCTGCCCAGCTGCTCAGGGAGCGCTGGGCACGCCCCCAAAATGACTAAAACGGACCCACGGTGTGTGGCCACGCCCACTCGATTGTAGCCCAGCCCTCCCATACGAGGCCACACCCCCTTTTCGGGACGGGCGCGACATAGCCGCGCGGAGTGTCCCGATTTAGGACATTCAAAGTTGGAAGGTATGGTTAAAGATGCAATTGTGTATAAAAACATAGCTCTGTCAGCCATGATTCCTGCAATGCTGTGAGCTGTCCCCCACCCTCTCCTTTTGTCCCCTTCTGACTCCTCATCTTTCTGAGCCAAAAGAAGTCCATTTAAAATGACATCCATGGTGTTTTAATTGCTGACCCGGGTTGAGTAAAAAGGAGCCATCCCTGCAATAACCTGGGTTGAAAGTGTAGTGTGATAGGGTCTGACCAGGGTCGGACCCGGATTCAAAATACCGTCTCGGACCCGGGTTTGCGGTGTGAAAGGGGTACTAATAACTGGTAATAAATAAATAATAAATCAGGCGCCACGTCTGGCACTGGAGTTAGGTCTCAGATGTCTGGACACCAATCCTCATAGGGATCAGTGATCCCTTTTAAAAGTTTCAGTTATGCTGCATTCTGTTCCATTCAATGGTGTTTAAATGCAACACACCCCAGACAGGGCAGTATAAACCAATTTATAGCGTTTTTTTCAAGAGATTAAATGGGGAGATGTATCGAGTCCACTAAAGAGTGGGGAAGTGGGCAAGGAGAGAAGAACATTCCATATAACGATAGCTAGAATATGATTGGTTGCTGGCTTCTCCCCTTGTTCACTTCCCCACCCTTTAGAAGCCCTAATTCGTCTCCTGAGATTCCTTGGTTTGCCTGTCAGTGAAATGACACTCTTGCGCACTTCTCTGACTTTCTGATGAATCTGAGGGAATTGGCTGAGCCGTTGCAGATGAGCTCACACAAGCTGATCCGACTTGGCAGAGTATGTGCGGACATCATACTGTACATGTATGGAAGGGCTGTGAGAGTAGCTGAGACAAACTACTTCATTGCTAATGAGCCGTGTGACACGCTACATCCATCTTCCCTGTCTGCAGCATGTTTGTGATGGGACAGTTACCAACGTAATGCACGTAGTGCACATTTTCCAGACAGGAATAAGGTGTGGAACAGCAGGAATGAAAGCTTGTGGGTGTCCTCACTCTACGGTTTAATCCCTTACATGATGTAAAATGCCAGTGGAAGGGGCGTAGGTGCTGTGAACGTGTAGACGGAGGATTGAATGACTAGCGGAGGTCGGTGCTGGCTTTAGTGGATGACGGCGCGGTGTGGATGCATAGGGGCTGATTCTGTGCCGATATACTTGTAAATCAGAGTAATTTCTGTCACCTCGCATACGTGTAAATCTCTAAGAAGTAGCACTGCACATGGCATTGGCAATGCCCTCTGATTTCTAAAATGCATCCTATGCCTAACCCCAAACAGGAGCATGCCAGTGAGCCTGCGTGTCCAGGGCACCGCGACTAGAGCCCTCGCACATCTGGCACATGCGCACATCACCTGCATCGCCATAATGTAGAAACATCGAAATACCGTCTACCTCTGAATCAGTCCCGAGAATTTGCAGTGACTGGGAGGTGGCTAAACAGATGCACATAGATCGCATACATTGGAGGCCATACTATGGTGGAGATTTTGCACTTAGCACCAGCGACAACTGCTGCCATGGGCTTCAGTACTGTCCACAGTGTGCAGGGGGGGAGCTGACCAGGACATATGAACATACAGTATATGTATCATATGTCCTGGCTTCCTTCCCTGGGGATCCGCAGCAGTACTGAACTCACTGTCAACTCAGCCTGTCATTAATCATTTAGGCCGCCCCGGACTCCCATTGGCTGGCTTCATAGCAGTCCGGGAGCGGGCTAAATGACGATTGACAGGCTGAGCAGTGAGTTCAGTGCTGCGGCGGATTCCTGGGGAAGGAAGCCAGGACATATGTTACATACAACTTCACATGTATGCAGTGCCATAACTAGACATTTTAGCGCTTTGTGCAAGAAACAGCATTGCCCCCCCCCTCCGCCAAATACAAAACAGGGCCAATGCGTGCCGTAGGCGCGCGCCAAATATATACAGCTGTGGCTTCATGGGAAAGGGGTGTGTCCACATAGCTCCCTTTTACACAGTACGGCAGGTAGAGTCCCCTTTTACACATTAGGCACGTAGAGTCCCCCTTTCACACATTAAGGCAGCAGAGTCCCCCCTTTTTACACATTAGGCAGCAGAGTCCCCCTTTGTTATATATTACAGCAACAGAGCCCCCTTTTTCACATTAGGCAGGGAGAGTGTGTTTTTATGTCACATTAGGCGGGGAGAGTGTGTGTTTATGTGTGTGTGTGTGTGTGTGTGTCACATTAGGCGTGGAGAGTGTGTGTGTGTCACATTAGACGTGGAGAGGGTGTGTGTGTGTGTCACATTAGGCAGGGAGATTGTGTGTAAGTGTGTGTGTATTGTCACCTGTGGGGGTGATCTGGCAACCTGACAGGCGAAGACACTGTTCTACAGAAGCTCCCACTCCCCTACTCCATTGCTGATGCGGCGCCGGCGGTGGGTCTAACAGGCGTCATCAGCAGAGGCGGGTCAAACAGCAGCAGGGCCTGCAGGCGGCTTCAGTGGCGCTCCCTCTCCTCCTTTGCAGCGGCGGCTGGTCTCACAGGAGGAATTAGCTGAGGCAGCGGCGGCTCCTGTACGGCAACAGGCGGCTCAGTAGCGCTCCCTCTCCTCGTCCTTTGCAGCGGCGGCAGGTCTCACAGAAGGAATTAGCTAAGGGCCTTATAACAAGAGAGTGATGCAGTGCCACTCGCTGTGGACCCCCTGAGCCCTTCTACAAATGGAGTGTGAACTGGTTGTATTGTCATGTAGATTGTCCTATTATCACCTCGTTTGCAGACTATCCTATCACTGCCCCTTCCCAGTCAGTGCTGAGTGGGTGCTCACTGTGAGGTCTACTCAGTGAGCACTCATTGTGGGGGTCAGTGCTGAGTGGGTACTCACTGTGAGGTCTATACTCATTGAGCACTCACTGTGAGGGCCGCCCAGCATGTGAAGATGCTCTAATAGTCATTCAATGAGAAAATGAAAATGTACACTATAACACATGGGGGTCAATTTAATAAGTCACGAGGTGCAACAGTGAAAAGGCCAAAAACGCCGGGGACTCACAGACGGAGGGCTCAGCAGTAACCATACTCCTTTCTCCAGCTACTAGATGTGCGGGTCTGCATCAATAGCGTCAGATTTATGTAAAAAACATTTACCATTTTAAAACAACGGCAGCAGGGCCTGCAGGCGGCTTCAGTAGCGCTTCCTCTCCTCGTCCTTTGCAGCGGCGGCAGGTCTCACAGGAGGAAGGCCCTTAGCTAATTCCTCCTGTGAGACCTGCCGCCGCTGCAAAGGAGGAGGAGAGAGAGCACTGCTGTTGCCGTATAGGAGCTGCCGCTGCCTCAGCTAATTCCTCCTGTGAGACCCGCTGCCTCTCCTTTGCAGCGGGTCTTACAGGAGGAATTAGCTGAGGCAGCGGCGGCTCCTATACAGCAACAGGAGGCTCCCTCTCCCTCCAGCTCCCTCTCCTTTGCAGCGGCGGCGGGTGTCACAGGAGGAGTTTCCGCACGGGGGACTGTGCTGTGTCCTGCGCCACCGCTCCCCATCCCTTACAGAGGCAGCGGCGGCGGGACACAGGCGCCGGCGGACAGCATAACTAAAATGCTCGTACAGTACGTGGGGGTGTGTTGCCTGATGGTGCGCCTTCAGTGCAGTTGCGCTGTGGGCAAGGCACCATCGGCACACACCTAGTTACGGCCCTGCATGTATAGTCATATGTCCTGGTCAGCTCCCCAGGGGCAGCAGCTGCCGCTGCTTAGCACCAGTCTTAAGATGGTGTTGGAGTTACGGGGCCAAGCTCACAATATAGCAGCCCCCATCAAAGTCTGTTTAATAAGGGTGTGGATCTTTAGATCGACAGTGTCTAGGCTAACAATGTTTAGGTCGACCACTATAGGTTGACAGTCACTAGGTCGGCAGGGTTTGAAGGTCGACAGGGTTTCTAGGTCGACAGGTCAAAAGGTCGACATTAGCTTTTCATGTTTTTTTTATGTCGTTTTTTCCGGTCAGTGACCGGGAAGCCCAATTAGTGCACTGTGTCCCCTCGCATGGCTCGCTTCTCTCGCCATGCTTCGGGCAAGGTTACTATTCCAAATCGTAGTCCGCGTGGATCGTTAAGTATGAAAAAGTTCAAAAAAAGAAATAATTTTTGAAAAACTCATGTCGACCTTTTGACCTATCGACCTAGAACATGCCGACCTAGAAACCCTGTCGACCTATAGCGGTCGACCTAAACATTGTCGACTTAGGCACTGACGATCTTCAGACCGGATCCCGTTTAATAAATATTTCTGCTGCGGGGTACACTGGGCTCCACAAGTCTGGACAATGGGGTGTAGAGTAGGATCTTGATCCGAGGCACCAACAGGCTCAAAGCTTTGACTGTTCTCAGAATGCACAGCGCCGCCTCATCTATAACCCCACCTCCCAGCACAGGAGCTCAGTTTGTCAGTTGGTGCTGCAGTAAGCAGGCACTTAACAGAGGGGCTGCTCCAAGCAGCCCTGAGAAAAGCTTTTTATGAGGTAAAAATGTGAAGACTTCAAGGGCAGCAGCGGTGGTAAATGTCTTCTGACATTCTCTGCTGCAGCTCGGGCTCTCCCCAGCGGCGCTGTACACTCCCGAGCCCTGGTTGCCGGGTACCTACAGCGGAGGTTCCGGTTTACTTCACGTTAGGCACACACGGCTGGGGCTCTCCAGGATCGCGTGGCCGCGCTTCGGGAGGTGGTAAGTGGGTCCCGCTCGTGGGACCCGGTCTTTATCGTGCTCCGGCGCGGTCAGTGGGAGGCGGGCCGCGCGCGCTGGCGGTGGACACTGTGGATACAGGCGATCCCACTAGATCACCAGGGCATGGGCGCAGGTCAGGTTTTCTCTTAAAATCGATTTTAATATTGCCCACAGTACCCGGTGGTTTTGCCAGCAAGGGGGATAAGGCTTAGACCTGAAGCCCCTCCCCCAGCCCCAGGGCGCCATTTCCAGCAAGTGTTCCTGCCCTGGAGCTGCATCTCTGTCTTTCCTCACTCCCTGTCAGTTTCTGCGGCGCCATTACTCCTCAGCTCACTGTTCCTGGGACTGCTTGGGCAAATCCTCCTATGTAAAGCCGCCTGGTTGTCAGTGCTGTGACTTTACATGACACTTAAATATTCTATCTGCCTTTTTAGTCAGTGTTGGTAAGAAAGAGTGCATTTAGTCAGGGGTTTATAGTACAATTACCCTGTGATATACATCCAGTTTCTTACTGTGTAGTGTTATATCTATTGACTATATAGCTGTGTAAGCTAGTCCAGTGCAGTATTATTGTCTGTAATAACCTCTGCATTGTACAAACTGTGACCTTCTGTGTGTGCATTGATAGCTGAGTGGTGTCCATCTCGTGTCTTTCACTCAACTTGCTAACCCTATATTCTATAACCTGAGGGGGCTTGGTGCGTCAGGTGTAATTTAATATAGGATTTTCACAAAGATATACTGTATTACGTATTTTTCTCTGTGATTTAGTCACCATGGGGGAAATTTACTAAGCTCCCGATTTTGACCGAGATGCCGTTTTTTCATCAAAGTGTCATCTCGGTAATTTACTAAACACTAATCACGGCAGAGATGAGGGCATTCGTAATTTTTTGCAAGTCCAAGTAAAAAATTACGAATGAATACACCATCGGTCAAAACGCGGCTGTTTAAGTATGAATCTCGGTCATTTACTAAGAAGTGCAAAGCAAAAAACAAACAAACACTGCCGTGAAAAATTACAACTCGTAAAAAAGTGCTAAAAAAAAACAGACCTTTTTTTTTTATTCGTGATTGGATAGGCATGCACGGATCCATGAGATCCGTGCATGTATATCAGTGGGAAGGGGTGGGAAAGTGCTTATTTTTTCATAAAAAATTGCGTGGGGTCCCCCCTCCTAAGCATAACCAGCCTCGGGCTCTTTGAGCCGATCCTGGTTGCAGAAATATGGGGAAAAAAATGACAGGGGTTCCCCCATATTTAAGCAACCAGCATCGGGCTCTGCGCCTGGTCCTGGTCCCAAAAATACGGGGGACAAAAAGAGTAGGGGTCCCCCGTATTTTTAAAACCAGCATCGGGCTCCACTAGCTGGACAGATAATGCCACAGCCGGGGGTCACTTTTATATAGTGCCCTGCGGCCGTGGCATCAAAAATCCAACTAGTCACTCCTGGCCGGGGTACCCTGGGGGAGTGGGGACCCCTTCAATCAAGGGGTCCCCCCCCCCAGCCACCCAAGGGCCAGGGGTGAAGCCCGAGGCTGTCCCCCCCATCCAATGGGCTGCGGATGGGGAGGCTGATAGCCTTTGTTGTAAAAGAAAAGATATTGTTTTTAGTAGCAGTACTACAAGGCCCAGCAAGCCTCCCCCGCATGCTGGTACTTGGAGAACCACAAGTACCAGCATGCAACGGAAAAACGGGCCCGCTGGTACCTGTAGTACTACTACTAAAAAAATACCCAAAAAAAGACAAGACACACACACCGTGAAAGTATAATTTTATTACATACATACACACATACATACATACATACTTACCTTAAGTTCCCACGCAGGTCGGTCCTCTTCTCCAGTAGAATCCAAGGGGTACCTGTTGAAGAAATTATACTCACGAGATCCAGGGGCCCAGGCTCCTCGGGAAATCCAGGGGTAATCCACGTACTTGAAAAAAATAACAAAACGGTGTCCCGACCACGAACTGAAAGGGGACCCATGTTTGCACATGGGTCACCTTTCCACGAATGCCAGAAACCCACTTTGACTTCTGTCTAAGTGGGTTTCTTCAGCCAATCAGGGAGCGCCACGTTGTAGCACTCTCCTGATCAGCTGTGTGCTCCTGTCCTCACTGACAGGCAGCACGCGGCAGTGTTACAATGTAGCGCCTATGCGCTACATTGTAACCAATGATGGGAACTTTCTGCCCTGCGGTTGACCTAAAGTGACGTCACCGCTGAGCAAGAAAGTTCCCAGCATTGGTTACAATGGAGCGCATAGGCGCTACATTGTAACACTGCCGTGTGCTGCCTGTCAGTTAGGACAGGAGCACACAGCCGATCAGGAGAGTGCTACAACGTGGCACTCCCTGATTGGCTGAAGAAACCCACTTAGACATCAGTCAGAGTGGGTTTCTGGCAGTCGGGAAAAGGGGATCCATGTGCAAACATGGGTCCCCTTTTAGTGCGTGGCTCGAGTGTCCGTTTTGTTATTTTTTTCAAGTACGTGGATTACACCTGGATTCCCCGAGGACCCTGGACCCCTGGATCTCGTGAGTATAATTTCTTCAACAGGTACCCCTTGGATTCTACTGGAGAAGAGGACCGACCTGCGTGGGAACATAAGGTAAGTATGTATGTATGTGTGTATGTATGTAATAAAATTATACTTTCACGGTGTGTGTGTCTTGTGTTTTTTTGGGTATTTTTTTAGTAGTAGTACTACAGGTACCAGCTGGCCCGTTTTTCCGCCGCATGCTGGTACTTGTGGTTCTCCAAGTACCAGCATGCGGGGGAGGCTTGCTGGGACTTGTAGTACTGCTACTAAAAACAATATCTTTTCTTTTACAACAAAGGCTATCAGCCCCCCCATCCGCAGCCCATTGGATGGGGGGGGACAGCCTCGGGCTTCACCCCTGGCCCTTGGGTGGCTGGGGGGGGGGGACCCCTTGATTGAAGGGGTCCTCACTCCCCCAGGGTACCCCGGCCAGGGGTGACTAGTTGGATTTTTGATGCCACGGCCGCAGGGCACTATATAAAAGTGACCCCCGGCTGTGGCATTATCTGTCCAGCTAGTGGAGCCCGGTGCTGGTTTTAAAAATACGGGGGACCCCTACTCTTTTTGTCCCCCGTATTTTTGGAACCAGGACCAGGCGCAGAGCCCGATGCTGGTTGCTTAAATATGGGGGAACCCCTGTCAATTTTTTTCCCATATTTCGGCAACCAGGATCGGCTCAAAGAGCCCGAGGCTGGTTATGCTTAGGAGGGGGGACCCCACGCAATTTTTTTTTAAAATTTTACAGTGTTTAATTAAAAAAAAAAAAAATAGAACCCCAGCACGGATCACACAGATCCGGCCGAGATTAATTGTAAAAAAGTCGGCAGTGTTTTGCTAATCACTGCCGTAAAAAACACAAAAAAAACACGAATGACATCGACATCGGAAGAAAAGAAAAACCCGAATACGACAGCTTAGTAAATCCATCGTAACAAATTCAAAAAGTTGCAGTTTTACACTTTCGATGTCATTCGTGATTGAACTTTGACCTGAAACGGGAAAATACGAATCTTAGTAAATTTACCCCCATGTCTCTCCTTTATCTCTGCTGGTGCTGACTACACTGCGCAGGGTTTTGGGTTCAGAGGTATAGTGCTGCTAATAATTGTACTGTGTTACCTCATACTGCAAGTTATATCATGTCTGCTTCTGAGGGTAATGGTTCTGGGGCGGAACACACTGCTGGTGTTGCTGAAGCCACAGGCACACATGGGGAGAATATAGCAGCTGAAGGCTCTGGTTCTGGGGGCTCCTTGCCCACCAGAGGGACTGTGGCAACGGAGGCACATACTGACCCTCCGTGGGCCGCTTTTTCCACGCTTCTGCATACGCTAGTTCATAAACTAACACCCCCTATGGGATCCCCAATGCCGGTACAACCGTATGTGGTCCCCGCAGCTAACCCGCCGTGGGCGGACGATTTATCTGCTCAATTAAAGAAGTTGAACCAGTCCCTGACTACTAAAAAGTCTGACCAACGCTCGCCTAAGTCCAAGAGGTCCTCTAAGCGAGCGCTCGTCTCCTCACAATCCACTGCTGTCACTGACACCTCGTCTGATGAAGACAGCACATACACTGACCCCACAAGTTCTGACTCAGATACGGCTGATGGGGAGGGTAGTTCACATGTGGATGTTCCTGATCTTTTGGAGGCTATTAAGTTAATTCTGCAGATTACGGATGATCCCGAGCCATCAGTTCCTCCTAAGAAACCAGATAGGTTCAAGCGTCAGAAGGTGATTAAACAAGTTTTACCTCACTCTGACCACCTAGTGGATATACGTCAGGGACCCTGGCAAAGCCTGGGTACGAAGTTTGTGCCTCAAAAGAAGATGCTGGCTCGCTATCCCCTCGCGCCAGAGCTGTCTAAGAATTGGGAAACGCCTCCTCCAGTAGACTCACATGTGGCTAGGATGGTGGTTTCCTCAGCTCTACCTGTCACTACCGTCACGTCTCTAAAAGAGCCTACGGATAAACGTGTCGAGGGTTGTCTAAAAGCGATTTACACCCTCACGGGTGCTGCACAAAGGCCCACTATTGCAGCTACAAGGACGGCAGAGGCTATTGAAGCATGGGCCTTGGAGTTAGAGGCTGAAATCTCCTCTGACCATGCTAGACAATGCTTGTCATACAATGTCACACCTTCTCGATATATTAAAGAGGCGGCTTCTGATGCCGATATCCTAGCAGCCAAGGCCTCTACTACGTCAGTCCTGGCTCGCAGGATATTGTGGCTGAGATCCTGGTCTGTGGATCTGGACTCTAGAAAAACCCTGGAGGTACTCCCTTTCAAGGGGGATATTCTGTTTGGGGAGGACTTAAATAAGATAGTGGCTGACTTGGCTACTGCCAAAACTGCCTGTCTGCCTAATACAGCTCCTTCTGTGTCGAAGGCCAAAGGCACGTCCTTTCGCCCCTTTCGTCCTTCAGGTAAAGCAAAAGGTCAGGCGTACCATAAGCAGGCCCGCACTTACAAACCTGGTAAGCCGAAGCCCAAAAGAGCCTGGGCTGCCCGTCAGCCAGCAGCCAAGACCGATAAGCCTGCCGCATGACGGGGTGGGCCTCCCCCTGGGGGATCCCAGGGTGGGCGGCCGGCTTCTAGGGTATACCCAGGAATGGTTGAAGACCACTTCAGATGCCTGGGTACGGGAGGTCGTCACTCGAGGTTACGCCCCTCATCGATTTTGCCAGACAGACGTCCCGTCGGACCAGACAAAGGCAAACAATCTGGTACAGACCCTCCTGGATACAGGAGTCGTAGTACAGGTGCCTCTTGCTCAGAGGGGCCGGGGGTACTATTCTCCGCTGTTTCTAGTCCCGAAACCGAATGGGTCCTCCCGGCCCATTCTCAACCTCAAGGCACTGAACACATTTGTGAAGGTTTCCAAGTTCCGTATGGAAACCCTTCGCTCTATAGTTCTGGCCTTGGAACCTGGGGACTACATGGTCTCCCTGGACATACAGGATGCTTACCTGCATATTCCTATAGCAGTGTCACATCAACAATACCTGAGGTTCGCTATTGGCAACCTCCATTACCAGTTTCGGGCGTTACCTTTTGGTTTAACAACGGCTCCGCGAGTCTTCACCAAAGTTATGGCGGTGAGGACGGTGGTACTCCGCCGTCAAGGGGTCAGGATACTGCCGTATCTGGACGACTTGTTAATCCTGGCAAATTACCCAGATCTTCTCCTGCGTCATCTGGATATGACGGTCCGGTTTCTACAAGCCCACGGGTGGCTCATCAACTGGAAGAAATCCTCCCTGGTCCCTGCTCAGAGCATTGTGCATCTGGGAGCGCTGTTGGACACTCGCAACCAGAGGTTGTTCTTGTCTCAGAAGAAAGTCCTGAAACTTCAGGACAGGATTCGTTGCTTCCTTTCTCGTCCGCACGTGTCGATACATTCGGCAATGCAGGTGCTGGGCCTCATGGTGTCAGCATTCGACTTGGTGGAGTATGCTCAATTCCATTCTCGCCCCCTCCAGAAGCTGATTCTAGCCAAGTGGGACGGTCTGCCTCACCGATCAGGTCTCACATGATCTCTTTGACTCCGGAGGTCCGTCTGTCGCTGCTCTGGTGGCTCCTGGACCGACAATTGTGCAGAGGCCGTCCCTTCTGGATATCCAACTGGGTCCTGTTGACGACAGATGCCAGTCTAAGAGGTTGGGGCGCGGTGCTGGAGCAGCACTCCTTGCAGGGTCGGTGGACCAAGGAGGAATCTCTCCTCTCGATCAACATTCTGGAATTGCGGGCGGTCTTCAATGCGTTGAACCTAGCCCAGCATTTGATTCAGAACCGTCCTGTTCAAGTACAGTCGGACAACGCCACCACAGTGGCTTACATAAATCATCAAGGCGGCACTCGAAGCCGTTTGGCAATGAAGGAAGCCTCACGGATTCTACGTTGGGCAGAACGCCATCTACCGGCAATATCGGCAATATTCATTCCAGGAGTCCTGAATTGGGAAGCGGACTTTCTCAGTCGCGAGGACGTGCATGCCGGCGAGTGGGGCCTCCATCCAGAAGTGTTTCAACTCCTCGTGGAAAGGTGGGGTCTTCCAGATGTGGATCTGATGGCGTCTCGATACAATCACAAGGTTCCGGTCTCCGGAGTAAGGACAAGGGATCCTCAAGCAGCATTCGTGGATGCGCTAGCAGTGCCGTGGAGGTTTTGGCTGCCGTACGTGTTCCCTCCGGTGTCACTCCTGCCCAGGGTAATTCGGAAGTTCAAGCAAGAAAAAGGAAATCTGCTTCTCATAGCTCCGGCGTGGCCCAGACGGCACTGGTTCTCAGAGCTACAAGGCCTATCGTCGGAGCGTCCACTTCTACTTCCACAACGCCCAGACCTCCTCGTTCAGGGCCCCTGTGTCTACCAGGACCTAGCCCGGCTGTCTTTGACGGCGTGGCTCTTGAAGCTTCCGTCTTAAGAGCTAAGGGTTTTTCTGAAGAGGTCATTAAAACTATGTTGCGCGCCCGGAAACTGGCCTCTGCTCGGATTTACCATCGGGTCTGGCATTCCTACTTTGTTTGGTGCGCATCTAACCATTATGACGCTTCCAAGTTTAGTACAGCCAAACTTTTGGCTTTTTTACAGCAGGGCCTAGATTTAGGCCTGCGTCTGGCCTCCCTCAAGGTTCATATTTCTGCCTTGTCGGTGTGGTTTCAGAGAAAAAATGCGACTTTACCTGATGTTCATACTTTCACTCAGGGTGTGTTGCGTATCCAACCTCCCTATGTCCCGCCTGTGACTCCTTGGGACTTGTCAGTGGTTTTGGAGGCATTGCAGGAGCCTCCATTTGAACCTCTTGGTTCAAGCTGACCTTAAGTGGCTTTCCCTTAAGGTGGTGTTCTTGCTGGCTATTGCCTCTACTAGAAGAGTGTCGGATTTGGGTGCCTTGTCTTGTAGATCCCCATATCTGATTTTTCACCGTGACCGGGCAGTTCTTAGGACTCTTCCCGGATATTTACCTAAGGTGGTTTCTTCGTTCCACCTTAATCAGGAGATTGTGGTTCCAGCTTTTGTTTCTCCTGATTTGTCTCCCAAAGATCGGTCTTTGGATGTGGTACGGGCTCTCCGTATCTATGTGAAGAGAACTGCTTCTATTCGAAAGTCTGATTCTCTCTTTGTTTTGTTTGGATTTCACAAACGTGGCTGGCCTGCTCACAAGCAGAGCCTGGCCAGGTGGATTAGAATGGTGATTGCGCATGCTAATGTGAAGGCTGGTCTGTCAGCTCCTGTTCACATTACGGCCCATTCTACTCGGTCTGTTGGACCTTCTTGGGCGGCCCAACGTGGTGCGACCCTTGACCAATTGTGCAAGGCGGCTACGTGGTCCACGAGGAACACGTTCATAAGGTTCTATGCCTTCGATACTGCCGCTTCCCAGGATGTTTCCTTTGGACGCCGGGTTCTTGTGCCCGCTACAGTGCATCGCCTCCCATAAGGAACTGCTTTAGGACATCCCCATTGTCCAGACTTGTGGAGCCCAGTGTACCCCGCAGCAGAAAACGAGTTTTATGGTAAGAACTTACCCTTGTTAAAACTTTTTCTGCGAGGTACACTGGGCTCCATAAGGCGCCCACCCTGACGCACTTAGCTTCTTTGGGTTGATATGGCATTAGCCGCTGACACTTCTCTTGTCGTGAGAGTGTGGTGTATGTGGCTACTAACCGTTGTCGTCTCTTTTCCTGCTACTGCATTGGGCTGGTTAACTAAACTGAGCTCCTGTGCTGGGAGGCGGGGTTATAGAGGAGGCGGCGCTGTGCATTCTGGGAACAGTCAAAGCTTTGAGCTTGTTGGTGCCTCGGATCAAGATCCTACTCTACAACCCATTGTCCAGACTTGTGGAGCCCAGTGTACCTCGCAGAAAGAGTTTTAACAAGGGTAAGTTCTTACCATAAAACTAGTTATCCCTGAGACTCTTTCTTGTCACACAGTAGTTCAGGCTGTTTGGATTGATTATGAAAAATGTTTCATACTCCCGGCCATCATTCTGACAATTTCATGCAGTAAGCTGCGCACCATGGAGGTCATTCTTCAGTTTGTCGCAGCGCAGTGATCGGGTCGGAACTGTGCACGCGCCGGCGCCGTAGTGCGTCGGCGCATGGCAGCTTTCGTTACCTAGCGATCGCCTCTGAGACAGAGGCGGTCACTAGGCAGGAGGAGGGTTGAACGGCGGCGTTAACCCACCGTTTAGGGGGAGCGGTCCGGCCAATGCATGCGTGGCTGGACTGTTGGGGGGGCGGGCCACGGCGGCTGCGTGACGTGAAGGAGCTGCGCTGGCCGGGAGTTACTCCTCAAATACTAAGGCATCGCCTCTGTGCGATGCTTTCGTATTTGTGCGGGGGGGGGGGGGGGCAGCACTGACATGCGGGGCGGACTAGCCCTGTGCTGGGCGTCCCCCCGCATGTCTGAGTTAACGATCGTAGCTGAGCTAAATTTAGCACAGCTACGATCAACTCGGAATAACCCCCTATGTTCATACTTCATACAGTGTAAGGAGGCACGGGTGTTACTGGGACTTCACTCATCTTGGATCTCATGCTTTTCTGCATAGTGCATGGCCACCATTACGCTCCCCGCACACCTTGGTAAGCCATTCATCACAATAACTGTACTCCAGGTATAGCCACATTGATAGGTTATATTGTCTTTTCTCAAACGTCCTAGAGGATGCTGGGGACTCCGTAAGGACCATGGGGTATAGACGGGATCCGTAGGAGACATGGGCACACTATAAGACTTTCAATGGGTGTGAACTGGCTCCTCCCTCTATGCCCCTCCTCCAGACCTCAGTTAGATTTTGTGTCCAGGAGAGAATGGACACACACTAGGGGAGCTCTACTGAGTTTCTCTAAAAGACTTTACTGTTAGGTTTTTTATTTTCAGGCAGACCTGCTGGCTACAGGCTCCCTGCATCGTGGGACTGAGGGGAGAGAAGTCAGACCTACTTCTTCTTAGTTCAAGGGCTCTGCTTCTTAGGCTACTGGACACCATTAGCTCCAGAGGGTTCGATCACATGGTTCGCCTAGCTGCTTGTTCCCAGAGCTGCGCCGTCACCCCCCT